>NC_092214.1:54877371-54903628 GCF_043381705.1 Parasteatoda tepidariorum
ATTGTTCTCAACTTTCTATATATATATATTTGCTTTGCAACAAAATCTGTTTACTTTTCCTCTGATTAAGTTATCTCATTTTATAAATATGGAGCATTTAGTTTTAGGTTAAAATGTATTTGTTTGAAAAAATCTGTTGGAGAAGAAAGTAGTTCAATCAATCAGTCATATTTTAAGCGTGTCACTTGTTTTGCACTAAACAATTTTAGAGATTGTTCATCAATAAAAAGGCATGACTTTGCTGCTCATCCTATTACTTTAGTTTCAGTAATCGTTCTATAAACTCAAATGAAAGTTTAGAAAGCGTTTGTCATACACATTGCGTGACATCAGAAGTTAAAACTAGACAAAACAGTTACTTTTTAAAGGCATAGAAAGTCTATTTGCTGCACGTCTTTCATCTATTGTATTAATTCTATTGCTTTATCATGACATGCGTGATGTGTAGGAAACAATAGTTGCACACATAGAAGATTCTGTCAAATAAGTTGATTCCGAATGAATGAGTGGAAAGCTTTGTTAGTATTTAACATTTTTCTTAAAATACCGTTCTTAAAGTCACGCGAATTGGACATACTTTGCATTGACTTGGATAACTCGTTATTTGAAAAAAGTTAAGGGGGGAAAGTTAATTTTACATGCGTTTTAATAATTCAAAAGAAAGTTAACATAAATATATATTTAATTTTATGTAATTTACATACCCCCTTTACATTAGAAAATCAGGCAAAAGGATTACGAAGGTATATAACAGAAATTGTACTTTCAAAATGAATGGTTGCTGATGTTATTTACATTTAACATCTTACGAAAGTAGATAAAGTATATGATATGTATTTTCTGTAGCTTTTATTAGTTTTTATTGAATGGTTTATACATTAAAAAAATACGATTTTGATAACACTTTTTCTATGCGTCATTCAAAACCGTAGTTTAACCGTAATTTACCGTAAGTTTAAGTTTAAAAAATTATAGTTCTTATTGCCGCACATTTAGTAAAATTACAAAACTGAAAAGTAAATTTAAAAGAATAAATACCTTTTATGCCGTGCTTTGAAATATAATGTTAAAATTAGGAAAATGTTCTTTTGAACTATCATTTATTTGGTAATTTTCACATATTGATGTCTATGCCTTTTTCCTAAATAGAATACCAAAAATCTGCTTAAATTCTTATGGTTAATTTAAAATGGTGGTTTATTTAAATGGTTAGTAGAAATTCCTTTCTTAATAAATATTAATTAATAATTATTCCTTTTTCTAAGATATTTCTCAATTATAACTAGGGAAAAAGGACAAGAATGATGGTTTCAAATGTTAAATTAAAACTTTTTAACGATACTAAACTCTCATATATCAAGCTATGATGTCAGTTTAATCTATCTTTTATGGAGATAGTGTAATTTAAGCACACAAGCCTCCATGTATTTGTGCAAATAAATAAATAAACATTAAAGTTACTGATTTAGTTGAACCTCATACAGACATTAGTACATTTACAAATAAGCATTTTTTTAATAATTTCAAAAGTTGGTAGGTGTTAGCTTATAGCTTATATAGAAATAAAAACATCTGACTGATCAAAAACAATGTTAACCGCTTACTAAAGGAAATAGAGGATATCAAACTGAACATATTTGCTTTGTCATAAATTTTACCACTCTTGTTAAACTATCAACTATTTTGGTTAAATTACCTCTTTCACTATCAAACAGCACGATAATAAAACCATATTTTATGGATTATTTTACCAAAAATTATTACCAAAGCACTACGTTAAAATTTACCGCACTTTTTTAGTGGTACCATGAGCCAGAAACACGGAAAATGTTGCGATATTCTCATAGTTTTGCTCATTCTTTTTTTTTCGCTGCATTTAATAAATCTAAATTATTATTATTTAATCCTATTTTTATATGAAAAAAAAAACATTTTTAAATTCGCGTAATTTGCATTTACTGTTGGTATAAAAGACAAAAAACTAAAAAATTTTTTTTTCCACGTCTGTTTGATCTGATCTGATTCACTATGTTATAAATATTTATATTGAGGATTGTTCTCAACTTTCTTCCAGTTGAAGTTTGCTCCTTTCCCTTTTCTGCCACGATTTTGCATTGCATAAAAGAAAAAAAAACAAATAAATAAAAAAGCAAATAAAAAATTAAAAAATAAATAAAAACAATATCCTAAAGTCGACTAGTTTACCCTTTACTTGAATCAAAGCATTCAAATATGTACTTAAAAGAAAAATCAATAGCAAAACGTTTTATTTTTTTAATAATATTTGAGAATTTGATAGCAATACTTAATAATAAAAATAGTTTGGATATTCTTAAGAAAATAGGTATGCGCGGAAATAAATATATTTTATTGAAATATTGAACAGAAAATTCAGTTTTATTGGAATGCAATGTAGTTTTCTTATTCTGGTCAAATTCGAAAACAATTGGTCTAAACAAAAATAATTATTTCAAAGTAAATTTTGATTTAATGTCAATTATAAAATTAATATACATTGCTTAACAACGTAAGTTAACCTATTATAACCAAGAAATTAACAAGCAAATCAAACGATACATTTTAGTCTCTACCCCTTTTTTTTCCCCTCTTTTGTATTAAATATATTATATTCCAGTAAAGAAATCTCTTTTTTAAAAAGAAATGCATCTATTGAGTCTTATAAACTAATAGATATTTTATTCACCCACTGAAGAACTAATACTCGTATGAAAATTACATGCACTGTCATCCATAACTTAAACCTTTGGTGTTAAAAGATTTAAAGTCTGCCGGGTTTAATAGTTTCTTTAAATAAAATTTAATTTCAAGTATATATCTACTTCAGTGAAATATTAAAATTAAAATTCAGCTTAGCTGGAATCCAATGTATTATTCTTATTTTGACTGACATTATTCACATTATCTTTATTCACTGACAATTAAAAATTGATAAACATTGTATAAGTTAACATGTTACAAACAATTTTATCAAAATTAACAGACAAATCAAGAGATATATTTTAGTCTCAATAATATTTTTTTCCAATAGCGATAATTTTTTTCTCTTCATTTTTGGTACAAATCCCATTATAATCAAAAAAAAAAGGAAAAAAAAAATTCCTTCCGATTTTTTAATTTTTTTTTTTAAACAGACAGACATTTAGTTCACCCTCTAAATAACTAATGCTCTTTTGAAAACTCGCACTGTCATCCATTACTAAAAGTTGCAAAGTCTATAAGATTTAAAAGTTTCCTTAAATAAAATTTAATTCTAAATATGTATCAATTTCATTGGAATATTGAAATTACAGAGTAAATCTTTATACAACATAGTTGCAATCAACGACAACAAACTATTTAAACGAAATTAACAACCAAATCAAGAGATATATTTTAGACTCTATCAATTGTTAATTTTTTTTTTAATGAAAGTAACACTTTATTCTTTTTTTAGTAGAAAGCGCTTTATATTTCCAATAAAAAGAATTCTCCTTTCGAAAAACAAAGTTTTTTAAACTGACAGATATTTAGTTCACCTACTAAATGACTAATACTGGCATTTACTCTCATCCATTACTAAAACCTTAAATGTTAAAGGATGTTAATTCTATCAAATTTGAAACGTTCCTTTAAAACTTAATTCCTAGAATAGATCAACTTCATTTGATAATTGAAATGCAAATTCATAAGCACATGCAAATTCTATCCTTTTTTTAACGGAAGTAACACTATTTTCTCTCTTTAATACAAAGCGTATTATACTAGAATGAAAAATTTTGCAAGCACAGACATCCATAGCTTAAACCTTAGTTTTTAAAAGATTTAAAGAGTATCAAATTGATTATTAGAACGAAAAAATTTTGCAAGCACAGACATCCATAGCTTAAACTTTAGTTTTTAAGAGATTTAAAGAGTATCAAATTTAAAATTTTCTTTAAATAAAACTTAACTCCAAGTATATATCAACTTCAATTGATTATTGAAATGCGAATTCAGCTTCATTTGAATGCAATATATAATTCTTATTTTAGCCATATTAGAAAACAATTGCTCTAAACGAAAATAATTATTTCATAGCAAATTTCTACTAACTGTCCATTATAAAATTAGTAAACACTGTTTAACAACATAGGTTAACCTGTTACAAACAATATGAATTAACTTGATAGGTAAAACCAGAGATATAATATAGTATCTATCATTTTTTTTTTCTCAACTGAGGTAATACTATTTTCCCTCTTCAGTACAAAGCGCATTATATTCCATGGAAAAAAATGTCTCCCTTCAGCAAAGAAATTTCTTAAACTGACAGATATTTAGTTCATCCTTAAATAACTTATACTCTCATGAATACTCGCATACACTGACATCCATAATTTAAGCCTTAGGTGTTAAAAGATTTAAAGTCTATCAAATTTAAAAGTGTCTTTAAATAAAATTCAATGCAGAATAGTTGATTGAAAATGAACTGCTCTTCCTTTTCAGCATTACCCCACCCCAATTCAGAATTAGAATTTTTATCCAGGCTTCGAATCCCTACGTAATTCATCTCCGCATCTACCTGTATAGTCAAGATGAATGATGGGGATCAAGAAAAGATGTGGAAGGGGAAAGAGGAAGAAGCGGTAGGAGGGTCAAAGAAGGTGATGAATTGATTGGATGTCAGTGACTCAATGGGGCATGGAGAACTAGCCAATCGGGTCTTTTCATTATAATTATTGTTGGGCAAGGGAGGGGGCTAAGCATCTAACAAGGCAAGAACTGATTTAGAAAAGATTTCATAACTGATTATGGCCTAAGGCTGAAAGTGTTGTTTTTTCCGAGTCTTTTCTTGAAACGAAGAAAAATAATCAAAATAAATCAACTTGATGCTTCGTCAATCAATGATGAAAATGCTTTCACAGAACTATTTGGCGTGATTGATAGAAGACATCAAAAAATGTTTTTATACGTAACTTTAATAAATTGTGCATCCATAAATTGTGAGAAAACTATTTCATGGGGAAATGTTTCTTAGATGGGTTGTGGTCTAAGTAATTAAATAAATGATTTTAGTTTTATGTGAAAAAAATTATTTAGATAAACTATTATTTTTCAAGAAAGCAAACAGTTAACTCTACATAAATGGAGCCAAAATATATAGTTAAATTGCAAATTAAGTTATAAATATTAGGTGTTCATAAACTACAAACCTTACCTGTTTATTGAACTTGTTTTCTTTTAACCTTGTCAGAAACGCTAAATATTTTTGGAACAACTCCATAGATGTATGTAAACAAACGATTATTTTATCCTAGTTCGAAATACTAAATACTACGGTAACTGTGATAGAGTTGGTGGCAAATGATTATTTTATCCTTGCAAAAATGCTAAATACTGTCGAAACTGTACTAAAGTTGGGTGCAAACGATTATTTTATCTTTGTCCGAAATATTATAAGAACTGCGCTACAGTTGATTGTAAACACTTACTTTATCTTTTTCAGAAATACTATCAAGTTGCAGGCTATTACTTAATGATGAGAAATCTCTTAATTTTAAATTGAAAAATGAATTAAGTTTAATAATGTTATTTTACTGTATTTTTTGGTTGCAGCCGATTATTTAATGATGAGAAATCTCTAAATTGTAAATTAAAACATGAATTAAATTTAGTAATGTCATTTTCGTGTGTTTTTTGGGGTTAAATTCTAAAATATTGTCAATTGTGTTTGTTTGCTAAAACATCGTGAGAGATCGTGTCGGTACTGTGTTTAAAATTTTAAAATCAACAATATTAGGTTGTTAAAAAGTTCTGCTACACTTACAAAAATTGTAACTTTTAGGATTTTATTTTCTTTGTGATGTTTTTTGGTGTTCTTAGTTTAAACTTTCATCAATAAGCTCTAAATGACTTTGGATAAAACTGAACTTCGGGTTTTGATTCGTTATTGCTATAAACGAGATCGTACAACAAGGGATGCTGTAAGGGTATTGCAGAATATTTTTAGCAACCTAATAATTAGTTTATATTAGTTCTTTGACATTTTAGTCTAAAAATTATAATTTTTTTTACCTCTTGACATTATTAACATTTGTATGAAAGCCAAACCAACTAATTAGTTAGGAGTGTTACAAAATAGAACAATACACCCTTTCTTTTTGGTTAATTGACATAGAAACATAGAATTACGACTAGTATTGCGAAATTTATAAATCATGCATATCAAGAAAAGCAATAGCCGCATATTACGTCTAGTATTAAAACAATTATACATTTTGCTGAATTTTTCTTAAAAAAAATCAGTACATTTAATTTTTTTTTTCATACGAAAGGAAATAAAAGTCCTAGAACTGTATTAAGCTCGAATAAAATTATAACTTCTTCTATTTTAATCGATGCAATTATAATAGATACAAGCATTTTCGATATGTCATTAGTTTATCTTTGTAAAGCTAATCAACTGCCAAGTCATTCTAATTCAGTGAGATAATCTTGATTTTTAAATATCATAACTAAATATCACAATATTGGAATAATTTTATTATTCGTATTTAGTTAACAGGAACTCAGCTAGACGCTATAAGGGCAAACATATCTTCTTAATTGGAAGTTAGAATATACAGTGCTTTTGCTTGTTTCAAAATAATAAAAATTTTGTTTTAGTGTTATGTGTCATTTGTATATGTTTTTATAAGACTTCTATTTAAACAAGCATTCATTAATGTGATCTGAATTAAGTAAACACTTGAAATGTATTGAAAACAAACAATTTAACACTGATGCAGTTTTTATGCAAAGTAAAAATTGGTCCTGATTGCTTTGAAAGTCCTTTTAAAGTTGAAAAAGAAAAAACTTACAAGTAGTATTTTGCTCTTTTAATTTTTAATAAATTTTTGCATCTATATTTCTCAATTACAAGATTTATATTTTAAGTAAAAGTTCGTCACAATAATTGCATCCTGAGTCCCTTCAAAGTTGAAAAAGAAAAACAACTTACGAGTAGTTATTTTATCTTGTAATTTTAAATACATTTTTGCATCTATAATTTTTAATTACAAGATTGATATTTTAAATAAAAATTGGTCACATTCGGAGCCTTTCACCAATCTAAATTGAAAAAAAAAGAAGAAAAAAAAAAGTCCTGAAGTACTAATACAATTTTGCATTCCTGGTTTTTAATATCGATTATGGCAATTTCTCTTTCTGTCTTTAACTTTTTTGTTCTTTAATTGTTTGTAACTAAGTTGGTTTAAACATTTAAAATTTTTTTAACTAGTAATACAATGAATCAGAAAATTCTCTCAAACAAGCAGAGCTTAAAACTTCTACAAATAGTAATTGTTTATTTTATTTTTCATTTATTTTTTATTTCTGCTCATAACGTTTCTTTTTCTTTTCTTTTTCAGTTCAAAAAATACTATATAATTAAATCGTAAGGAATTTTCACACACTAAATATATAAGCGAGTATTTATGCTCAGTACATAAAGAAAATGCTTTTGCATACAGTGAGACGCTATAGACGAGTTTTAGAAAACAATTTGTTTTCAACAAACTTAAAAATTTACTAAGGTTTTCATTATGTGCCAAAAAATTGATTATTTGAATGCATTTCGTCGCATCTTTGCTTTTGAATTCTAAAATCATTCAGTGTGTATGTCTATAAAGAAGTTTTCTTCTCTGGTATCCCTCGGTATTTCGTGAGAGATCCGTGCGTGGGAGGGTGAAGATAAGACAGACACTCCAAACATGACACGATAGGAGGTAGAAGAGGCGCATCTTTCTGCTTCATCGGGACACGTCTCCCAAAGAAACGAGGCTAAAATAAAATATCTCCCACTCTGTCCCTCCTATTTGACGGTCACAGTGAAAAAGAGCTGTGGGATGAAGAAAAGATGGGGTGATGCGGGGCTGTAGACAGATCTCGTGATCGGGAATCAAGAGGAGAGAGAGAGATTTCTGGAGAGCACGAAGTGAGTAGGAGGGATGTAGGGATCAGGGAGGGAGAAATCATGCTAGGAGAGATTCAGAAAGGGGATGGGGGGAAAGCTATGTGATCTGCGAGAGAGAGAAGAACGAAGGCTTTGCGACACGCCGCTATCGACACTTAAATGATAGGCGAGCTTTCATGATTTATTGCGATAATGGCTATGATAGAGAAAGTGTCCAAGAGAGAGCTAGCACGCTCAGTGAATTCCCCTCAACTCGCTCAATCCCCCTACCCCCTGTTATTTGAAAGACGAATGGCTTCATTCGTCTTCATCTACAGTGCTATGAGGCTTGTGTAAGCAATTAAAGTCATTTAGGTGGAGTCCCCGACGCCATACGAGAGTGGGGGGCAGAGAAGGGGGAGGCCAGTCTGCCACGCCCAAACATGAGTTAGTTTCCCCCCTCCCCACGATTCTTAAGGGTTACCCCATTTTCACAATTTTTTTATAATCTAGATAGTTTTATTATACATTTTTATATACATATATATATATTTTGGATGCCTAACTGGACAAAGCTAAACTACATCCCTTTTACCCGAAGTCTAGGTTCAGATGTTATAAATCTACAAAGTTCGTCATGAATATCGGTTGTGCTTTAGATAATTATTGGTTAGGGTAGTTAGCAATTTTAACGTATTCATTAGTTATGAAGTTGGACATTGTGGGCTATAAATGACCGTTTATAACATTATTTTATGACTAAAATTCTATTATGTTTCCTTAATGTTTAAAAATGTTTTTAAACATTAATAATTTTTTTTATGTAGTGATTATTTAAAAAGTATCAACATTTTAAATCTAGTTATATATTAAGTTTATAAATCAATTTTTAAATTGATTTCTAAACTTAGGGTGTAAAATAAAAATAATAGCTTGTCAAAAGTATTTATTTATTTAGATCTGTAACTGTATTTTGAGTGTACTGAAGTGATATAAAGATTGAATCGAAACATTAGTTATTCAAATTTGGCTTCGCTAATGAGGAATTAAAATCAGGATATCGAGTTAAAGAATGATTAATGCTCATGATGATATCTTTCAACTTAATGCTTTATTTTGGTTGCAACAAATCTGCAATAATATTATGGTTCAACATACAGCAAAATATGCAAAAATTTATAAGAGCTCGCTCCAGCGGTGCTGTTGGTTAAAATATCGCTCACACAGATGATGGAGAGCTGGATGATCATGAGTTCGATACTGGATAGGGACGAATCTCTCGTGCGTTCGCCTCCTAAACTTTATGTTCGTATCCCAGTGGTGGCTGGTCGATACGAATTCTGCTCCCTGCTCGAACTGACCACAGAGCTGACGAAAAATATCCTCAGAGGTAGATGGAGCATGGGTTAAAATCCCCTCGCGGCACCGAAGAAGGTTTTCATAGTTTTACCCTCCATGTAACGCAAATGTGGATTAATTCCATGAAAAAGTCCTTCACGACGGCTAGTTTGTACCAATGCTTGATCCTGGCGTACAAAATACCAATTCTCACTTGTCATCTGGGTTGGGTAACATTGATAGTAATAAACTCAGACTTGGGTCGACTGTTAAATTTATGTATATATGTGCGTGTGCGTACAAACTGTCGTCGGCGTGTATACGCAGCACAGTACACAGTATATCCATCGTGTTTGAAGGTCCTCTCGTTGATAGTGGTGTGGAAGTTGGGAAGGAGGGGTGCTAGCTCATGTTTTGTCTACGTCATCAACAAAACAAGGTGCCATGGTTGATGGTGTGTGTAACAATTTACATATAAATAAGAACTGCCTGCATGGAAAATTTTTACATGGATTTTTTAAACAATGATAACGTCAAGGAAAAGCTAACGAAATGCATTTTCTTTTAACTTAACAACAGCGAAAAATTAATGGATAAACTGTAAATTTTCATTATGCTACCGTTCAACGTCGTACAAAATCTGTATTAATTTATAAAGATGAAATGGAGGAATTTTCTTAGATATTTATAACAATAATTGCATCGATGAAAAGCTGAAAACAATATATTTTCTTTAAACTAAGCAACAATGCCGAATCAATTAACGGACTATTACTATCACCACCCTTTATACACAGTTTGAAATTTCGGATGGTATTGAACCATAATATCATTCGAATATTTGTGCAAAATTAATATGTATCTAAATTGAACCATATTATTTTACTTCTAAAATTTGATTTTACGATACAAGGGTTTGAATTAAACAGAATCAGAGTTCAATTTAATATCACGATTCGTATAATCGTAGCAGTAACCTTATTAAGGTAGGCTCGGAATTCTGATATAATATTTTACCGTTAAAAAGGTTTTTCTAAGAGTGTATTTTTAGTGTTGAATACAGCTTACGTGGTATTACAATTACATATCACATTACGTGTTACATATCAGTTTTCCCTGAAAGTACTGTCAGTGTTTAAAGCATTGGGTACTATTTCGGGAATGAATTATAAACTATTGTAGTACACAGTTGCAAATTTCATTGCATTTTAAACTATCATATGCAAATTCCCTGCAAGCATAAGGAGGTGGCAGCAGAAAATTAGCGTGGCATCACTTTATTCCCATTAGAAGTGTACTAGGTCCTAAAAGTTAGCCTGTTACAAGTACCAGGTTAAACTGACTCGGCTGGTTCCGATTACCCGGTAAAATCTATATTTCTAACCCAGCTAGTAAAAATGGGTTTTATTACCCGGACGGGTATTACATCTCTTATCCAAATATTTTAAAAGATACAGTTCAAAGAAAGGTTATTATGCTGCATATATAAATGAGCACAAGGTAATTATGTTCATATTTAAATAGACACATATTTGTTTTTATTTCTTCTATGTGTTTTAAAATTATCTATAAAAAGGTTTATAAAAGAATTATGGGATAAAAGGGCTGATGTAGAAGGATATAGTGACATCTATTAATACTGCTCTGTTAAAAAGGGTTCTCAAAATAGAGAAAAAATCTATCAAAAGAGTTCTGAAACAAATAATAACTTGAAAACCCCATGCATTTAAAATTGGAGTAGAAACAAAATGCTTAGTCTCAAAAGTTATACGACGGGAGAAATGTAAGAGAGAGAGGTGATTAAAGTCTGCGAAGGATTCGAACCAATGACCTTCTGGTTCATAATAAGATGCTTTAACCCCCATAGTTGCACTCCAGCAAAATAAGAAAAAATTTATATTAAAATAACCGATTTCCTAAGCTAGCGGGACCATATTTTCCGAATTGCAAAAATTTTTATCATGAAATTGGAAATAAATATGCCATGGTGTGTTATTGCAGCGACCTCTATATAAATCTTCCAACTGTCCCTGAGTTCGAGTGTCCAACTATGGGGATTAGACCATCCTCTCATGAACTCGGAGGTCTTTGGTTCGAATCCTTCTGTCAGCCATCAAACATATTTCTCTCACACAATTCTCCTTCAACGTCACGTTTGAGACTATGTATTTTGTTTTTGTTTCAATTTTGATGTTGTTGTTGTTGTAGTTCAATTACGTTGCACTAGAGCTGCACAATGGGCTATTGGCGACTGTCTGGGAAACATCCCTGAAGATGATCCGAAGACATGCCATCACAATTTTGATCCTCTGCAGAGGGGATGGCACACCCGCCTCGGTAGCCCGACGACCTGCACGCGAAGTCGAGCACTTTACGGTAGAACAGTTTAACGAGGACCAATACCGCACACTCTTGGTCCATACGCAGACTAAACCAAGCGATCACCCACTCGCACACTGACAGCAGCCAGTGATGTTTGACTTCGGAGATCTGCTGAGGACCGTGTCTTAACTATCAGTTCACTGCGGGACATTTCAGTTTTGAATACAGGGGTGGGGTCTATCAAATTCGACTAATATTTGTTTTGGGGCTTATTTGACACATTTTTGCTAAATTTCTTCAAGCTCTTTTTAACAGTGTGGACTTCATAATTTTTAAATTTTTCATTTGCTTTACTTAAATTTTAAGAAAATTCATTAATGTAGCCTCTGTCAAACGTAAGGTATTTTTTAAAGCGGTATATTGAAGAGGGAATAGTGAAGGGAAAATTATTTAACTGAGTGAATTTTTTAACGATGTAACAACTATAAACGTAATTTTCTTGCAACGGAGACAGCATTTATTGAAGCTCTTTTATTTTTGATAATCAGAGAGAATTTTTTTAAAAATTTTATTATCAATGTTGAACAGAAGATCCACGATGTCGGTTTGTCGTTCTTAATGAACTCTGTATTCTGTATCCTTATAATTGTGTCCCCATCCTAGATGATAATGTAACTCGGAAATCAAGGACTGGGAAAAACTCACTTCCGAAAAAGCTTCTTCAGTCAGACTAACTGGCTTTGTGGAAAAGAGAAATCGCAAAAAACCTTCATGGTTAGCCCGATGGTAAGGAAACTGTACCAGTAGAAAATCAGTGTAACTTGTTCAGTCAACCAGTAGGAAACACGCTTTTTGGAAAAAACTAAAATAAAGTTACTGATGTCAAACTTTTTTTCATATTAGCAATAAAAACAGAACAATAGTGGGCCTTCTGTAAGAAAATACACTGATAGCTATTAAAATTGATACACCAGAAAGTAATGCAAATAGCCAAATAATATTTATTGGACGAAAAAAGTATTGGAAAAAGAACAATTGTTTGCATTTGCATTAAATTTACATCTGATTAGGACTGAGAAATCAGTACCAAAAGTTGCCACCTGTGACATTAATATTATCATTTACATGCTTGGACAAGGAATCAAATAGAAATGGTATGGCACATTCGGGGATTTTAGTCAATACAGCTTCAAGACTATGCCACAATTCATTGGCAGCGTGGCACCGAGCCAAACTCTCGGTTCCCATGGACCAGATGTTTACAAATGTTTATAGATAAAAAGGACGTGCTTGCCATGGTGACTGTCGTATATTGCGAATGATATAGCACATTCTATGAATTTGCACAAGTTCTTCTGTATTTATCAACTCTATTGTTTACTGCATATAATAACAAATAATTGTTTATATTATAACTTAATAATGTCTTATAATTTGAAGCAGTAACACACATACTATCCTAGGGCTTTATTTATTTTCTATGCAGTTTGTTAATAATTCTGAATGTCATGCTGATTTTTAAATATTTGATTAGTGATAACTAACATTTGATTAACATTTTGATGTTTGTGTCACACTAGACGTACTAAAAATATTTTATTTGAAATACTTTTTCATTCCAGTTTTAGAAAAACATATAACTCTCACGTAATAATTTAAAAAAAAGGAGTTTAAAAAGTGGAAACTAAATTTTTACAAGTTATTTTTCGATTTTTTAAACACAATAAATTTCCAAGTAGACTCAGTTTGATAGTTTATGAGATTTATCATTTGTTTACAATTTCTTGCAAGTTTTTTGTTATTTTTTACTTAAATTATTAACTACTCTTTTTGTTAAGGATTTTTCAAAAGTGAACAAAGCAAAAAGTATCAAAAAGTGTCAAAAGTGAAAAGTATCAAACCCAAACCTACACCCACAGGTTTGACCCACAGAAATTAAAAGAATTACTAAAAACTTACCTAGCTATAATTAAGATGTCTAAAGAAATGTTGCAGGCAATAGTTTTGCCTAAAAAAATATCAAGTGCTTATTTACTGATAAAAAATAGTAAATTTAAAAATAAATTGATAAAACGCGAATTNATATATATATATATATAATTCAGAAATTTCATTCGAACGTCTGAGCAACATATAACTAAACTAATTAAAGTTATTTAATTCGATATCAATCCTTTAATATAGGATTAATAGACATTAATCCTTTAACAAACCACTTTTTATTTATACCTTTTATTGTGAAAAAATATTGCAGATGTTTCAAAATAAAATATTAAATAAAAATGGAGTAGAAACTCATTATGTCAACGCAGTGTTGCGAATTAAATAAACAAACGATCTAACAAGAAGTAAAATAAAATAGAACATAAAACAAATTCGGTGACCACCCAGAATGTGATACTGACTACCCCCAGCCTAGAAATAACCTTCTCTACAAGCTACACACGCCGAATTAGGGAATGCGATGGCGCAACTATTTAAAAAGGAACACATCATCTTCTAGATATTCCTAAAGCCGGCGAAGGAAGAGGTTTTTCTGTGATGAACTGTCTTAGATGTCTAAGGTCAGCTTTTTGATGGATTAGAGAACCTTAAAGAAGATGAGGAGTAAGAAAAAGAAAAAATACCTTAAAAAGCAGCTTTCCCCTATCTTGTGGTTGGCTGACTAGAAAGATTTCGCTGAATTCCAAATTAACCAATTAGCTAGAACTAGGTAAAATGTATGTTGAAGTTTCATTGGTTCTTGTATTAATCCACCTGGTGCTTGATCCTAACACCTTTTACACATTATGCCCAGCATATTCAGAACCGCCCTTCGAATTTCTAAAAGGGGGGTAGGATAGGGCGATCATCCACTCATGTTTATAACAATAAAGTGAGATACCGGGGTGTATACTGGTAAAAGCCTAGTTCCTTTTCTCTAGTCATAGGAAAATTAATACCCACGAAAATGATTTATGAAAATGCCAGCTTTACGAACACTGTTTCTTTTATAATTACGACTTACAATGTAACATTGAATTTTTTTTAAACCTCAGGGAGCATTTTGTTTTCCCAAAAAATGTAAGTTTTGTTTTCATGTCATGTATTTATTTTCATTAGAATTTTAAACCTGAGAACATCCTATTGCTACTCACTTGCTTATCAAAGAAGGTGTGTGAGATGCTTGTTTATCAACATTGTCTGAGTGGAATCCTAATTACTATTGAGAAGGAGCCGCCTACAACAGAAAAACAAAGTGGAAGTACTTTTGTTATAGATTTATGTTTCCTCTTCGAGAAAATTTTATAATTTTTTTGCTTTCTTAAAACTCGTTTTACAGCCTGGCTAATTATACTCAGATATAAAACTCTGAAAATTGTAACACACGGAGAAAAAATTTATCTTACTGCATGCTAATGGCATTTCTAGTTTTTTTGTTTGTTTTTTTGAAAAAAGAAGAAAGAAAAAACGTACTTTTGGCCTGTAAAACAAAAATATACCATTTTAAACCATTCATTTGGTAATCATATGGCAACAGTTTATTCTGGTTTTCAAAATTGTAGCTTTTATTAAAACACATTTAGGAAAAATACAAAATGGAAAGACATATTTAACGGAACAGATGGTTTTTATGCCACGTTAAGGTATTAAATAAACAAACGATCTAACAAGAAGTAAAATAAAATAAAATAATAAAACAAATTCGGTGACCACCCAGAATGTGATACTGACTACCTCCAATCTAGAAATAACCTTTTGTACAAACTACACAACCCGAGTTAGAGAACGCGATGGCGCAACTATTTAAAAAAGAACACATCATCTTCTAGATATTCCTAAAGCCGGGGAAGGAAGAGGGAAAATTAACAAATTTTACCACATTTATCGTATTTCATCACGTGTTATAAAACCATATTTTATAGTTAATTTTACCAAAATCATTTCCAAAGTGCTTCCATAAAAGTTACCGGACTTTTTGGTTTTCCTTTAGAGCCAGTAGCACGGTAATTTTTGCCATAATCGTGTGGTTTGGGCAGTATTTTATTATCAGTGCATTATTCAAAATCGAAATACCGAAAAACAATGAGAATTGTTTTAAATATAATTTAAGTTCTAATCAAATATAACCAAAAGATTATGTCAAGTAAAAATTTTTGTTTTCTTCTTTTCTTTTCCCTTCAATGATTGGGATAGTTTGAAGAAAGTTGGGCCAGTTACGTTAACTACAACTGCTTCTAGTATTATAAGCACTAAGTTTTCAGTACTAATGCAAAATACCACTGTTTTTTTAAAAAAAATATTATTTTATAATATATTTTTAATGAAGTTGAGCAAAATCATCTTGATTAACAAATTTATAGAAAAAATTATTGGCGTCACCTGAACCACAGATCCTTCAGAATAATAAATAAAGACTAATGACTGATCAGTTAAAGCCTTCTGGAATAAGGACTAAAATTATAGTTACTATTCAGAAATATTTTGACTAATAACTTAATTATTTATTATTTTTAATCTTATTCCATATTTATTAGTCAAGAATATATTTAAATTGGCTAATTTCTTGGTCACCATTTACATAGATCAATTACAATTGTAGTAATTAACTACAGTTAATGAATAAATAATATACAACTACTCGTAATTAAGATAACAAGTAATCACATTTTGTGATTTAAAGTGGTTATGAATACTTGTAATAAGTATGCATAAATTGTATGTGTATGTATGCATTGTTTTCCTCCGCCTACATTGTTTGCATGCATTGTATCTTCACACGTATATACATATAAAGATAGTAAATACATACGTACAGTGAGCCAAAAGAGAAGAAAAAAAAAAAGGAGTTACAATGAATAACTTTGATCTAAAGATCGCACCTTCACGTTCTAGGATGCAACCTTAATGTTTCGATAGGGTGAATTCAAATATGCAAATTATTTAGTGAAGACAATATTTTAAATTACGAAATGAGACACAAAAACGTACTTTCTCTGATTAAACATGCCTTTTTTTCGACGTATTCAGATTCCCAAAGTATAGGGGGTATCCGAAATCCAGAAAATATGGTCCCGATAGTTTGGTCAGGAGAGCTCTCCTAAATTTGGATCCCTTAAAGTTAATTTTACTTTTTAAGTATTTCACTAAATCTCGAGTACTTTATAAGAGAATTGAAAAGTTTTTGCACACAATTATAAAATGTGCTTATCTAAAGATAATCCCATGAAAAAAATAACTTTTGATAAATATTTATTATTTTTTATTATTTAATTTAATAATGGTCGAAAATTTTTTGAATTTGCAAGGTATGAAATCTTTTACATCACTTTAAAGAATATAATTTTGCTAGGCAAAACACAAAATTTGAGCGAAATCGGTTGAATAATACCTGAAAAATCGAGTTTTGAAAAAGTCGGATGTTTGAAATTCGATTTCCTAGGACCTATTCAACCGATTTCGCTAAATTTTTTTATTTTGCCATGTAAAATTACATACTTTAAAATGATGTAAAAATTGCATATCTTGCAATTTTCTCGACTATTACTTAAAAAAATAGCAAATGTTTTCTAAAATTTATTTTTTGGATGCAATTTCCTTTGGATAAACAAATTTTATAATTGCGTGCAAAAATTTTTCAATTCGCTTAAATGTTTTCGAGATATGGGAAAATACTCAAAAAGTAAAATTAACATTAAGAGATCCAAATTTAGGATCGCTCTCCTGACCAATGTATGGGGACCATATTTCCCATATTGCGGCTATCTCCTACATTTTGGTGGTCAGAAATTCGAATCCGTGGAAAAAAGGTGCGTTTATTCAGAGAAAGTATCTTTTCGTGTCTGATTTCGCAACTTGAAATATTGTCAGCACTGACTAATTCATAGCATGTTTGAGGTCACGCTCTCAAATCATTACGATTGAGTCCTAGAACGTGGTAATCCGATCATTAGATCAAAAGTTAACTAAATATGCAAAATAAATAAATAAATTGAATGTATTTTTGTGTTATTACTCATTTTGTTTCACCATCGAATTATCTCTTTTATAAAAAAGAAAAAAATTTGATTTCTACTCAAATCTTTATAAATATTTTCAGTAATAATTTGTAGAGTGTCGTGAAATAGGAAAATCTTTTGTTGCCTGGAATCTTTTGTTTTATTTGAAAAAGTTGAAAAGTTCGTACTATAATTGGAAACTCAACATAAAAAACCAAGGTACTGCGAAAATCTAAAATTGTGTGATATTCCAAGAAAAAAAATCTATTCTTACAATTCTGTTCGCTAAATATTTCTTCACTATAAATTAAATAATTAATACATAACAAAACAACACAACATTTCAAGACATTCCTAAAAACTACTTTCGATATTGCCTTGATAATAAAACGAAACGGATTCACTATTTATTGTATGCTTCATAAATGTTTCGATTGATTATATGTAAAAGACATGAACCATACACCAATGGTCCAAAAACGATAATATGTTTTTTGATGTATACTATAGGGGTGAGTGAGGTGAGACGGTGTCGAGTACCTCAATAGTTTCGAAATTAGTTTTGTTTTTTAGTGAACAAATTGTGAATTACACTTTACTAGTTAATATACTGCCTCGTTGCTGTTGATTAATTCACAGTGTCTACGTAGATAAGTTTATTCACTTTCTGTTCTTTTGTTCTTAAACTGTCCTTATTTATTGGTTATTAGAAATGTAAAAATAAATTTTTAGTTCAACTAGTGAGATAAGAGGTTAGATTTTTTCCAGAAAAAAGAAAATAATTTGTAATGAAAAGTAATACTTCGATGTCTTTTTGTGTAATGATATATTTTACAGATCTAAACGATGAACATTTTGATTAAATCTGAAAGTTTCTAGGCTGAATAGTTTAGCTGCAACAGGTCTTCGAATCTTAACTACCCGGTCTTATCTCATTTTCCTTTATATAAGCTTAGATATATTCTCTGCAGAAAAATCAGACTTTTGTATTTTTGATGCTTTAAATTTACATGCAATACTTATATTTAATATTCATAGACTTTGAACCATTGATGTAAAAGGAAGAGCACAATTACAGTTCATTGAATATTTTTTAATATGTCAGAAAAGAAAACTTTTAAATTAATATTTTTCAGTCCTATCGCAAAACAGTGAATAATTCTTAAAGTAAAATACCAAGGTAAATTTCAATAAAGTATTCATTTATTTACTTTAATCCATCTAAACTTGGGTACAAGATGTAATAGATTTATGTCATATACTAAGCGATTTAGATGAACTTCGAAATCTTTGAATATGAAGTTGAGTGTTGAATCCACTACAGCTTAAAATGTTGCAAAAATGGTATAGATTAGAGTATTTGAGGAGGCTTGATATTTAATATTTTTTATAACAAGAAGTAAAATTCTATATTCAAATGGAGAGATGAGTGGATGAAGCAGGTAAGTGATATTTGTAAAAATAATTCAGATTTCTCGTAAAAAGTTCGAAATTTAGTCTCATTTAATTATATAACATTTATTTATGTTGCTAAATACGTATATTAGTCCGAAGATTCTCAGTAGATAAAAGAGGTTCCATTATTTTGAGTATTTCTCTGGTGGAAGTGCGCTTGTCAACAAATTGTCAGCAAACAACTGTGGAAAATCACTTGCTTGGCGCTAAACGCTGGCAGCTATTAAGAAGCTGGCAGCTATTAAGAAAATGGAGGTCTTGAAACAGCAGCTTCCACACATTAAGGAGGAATATGGAGAATTCATTCTTTTACGAATCAATAGCTAAAAAAATAGATCGATAAAAATAGCCCTTAAATAGCTTCAACATGCAGTTTGATTGTTTCTGGTTCGCAATATTTAGTGTTCCAGACACACTGCCTTGTTAATGAGCTTAATTTGTTTTTTTCTAATTTAAAGACAAAATTTTCTAAGCTTTTTTTTCTTCAAAATAATAATAATAATAACTAATGAGTCGATGAGGATCAACATTACGAAATCATGCACAAAACTAAAAGGGATACTGACAAACTAAATAAATTAAAATAATCCCAGCTTATTTATTTATTATTATTTCTTGCTTTTCCTGGTGGTTTTGCGTTATTAGATTAACCAAAACATGTTTTTAGAAGCTCATCTAATTAGAATATAGATTAACGATATTCGTTATAATTTGGCTTAATGCTACGGCTTGAAACTAAGTCTTGATATCCAAAACTTACCATACTCAGCAGTTTTTCCCGGTACTTATCCCATTCACTGAGCCGCAAAAAACCTATTTCCACAGTACTTATAGTAGGTATCGTGGTACCTATACTAGTATATATAGTATCTATTTAAACCATATAAATTTACATAATATCAGTAATGCCTATTAACAATTTTTTTTCTTTTCTTTGGATTATTCTTTTAAAGTAGAAAATAACAAGAGGCTCATCAGCAATCTTTAAGTGGAATAACTCTCAAAATGTTAAATCTGAAATGTTAGGCATGCATCCCATTTTTGTCAAAGTTTATTCTGTTAGAGACAGATCAGTCTACATTTGTCTATTGATAAAAATTTTTTGTAAACGAATATGAATTTTAAGAATGAAGCTTAAGAACATTTTTTAAAAATTAACGAAAATTGGTACATTGGGCCACTATATCTTGTAACTTGGGCCCTTTACTGTTACATGTTGGCTGGTCTCATTTTCAGTTTTAGTCTTCTAAATTTGCTGATTTGATTGAAGTTGGATATTCACGCATTAAAACTTAATTTATAATGAAGTTTTCAAAAACCTTTCTTGCATACATGCAATATATGTGTTACATGCAATATTTTAATGCATTATTTATTTTATATTTCAATATTGCTTTTAATTGTAAAAGCGTTGCCACTATAACTTTTTTATTGTCAGTACAACAGCAATAATTCTTATAGCCCACAATCGTTTAATTCTTTTAGTAAGATATGAAAGTCATTCTTATAATATTTTAATAAAAGTAAACAGATTGTAAAACATGTTATAAAATACTGTCTATCTATTCAATTTCTGATTCATAAAACATGAAAGGTCAATATGTCTTAAATTTCTAAACGAGTGATGATTATAGATATCAGTAGGTTTATAAAGATTTAGAAAATTTATTATAAAACTGCTGACATACTCATGTAATTTCAAACTCATATAGAATAAGAAGTAAATATTCATCTTAGACACCTTAAATGAGTAGATAGATATTAAAGGGTCGATATAGATATTAGATTAGAAAATCCATTATAAAACTACTGGTTGTGTCTGAAATACCTTGAAAGAGTAAATATGCTACTAAAATCTCCCTTTTCATTAAATATCCCATGTTATTCAATTACTTTATGGCGTATGCATTAAAGCCTACCGTATTAAATGCTTTTTTGAAATATTTGTTTACAAATATACTCCACATTCAAAGTTTGATTCTAAGATTGATGTGATAAATGATCTTATAGAGTCTATTCTTAATGCACCTATGCTTTTGTTTAGGTAAGTTATACGCTTATTTGTCATTAAGTGTAACTTCCTGTGTGTGTTTAAATGACTAGTAGCGAGACTAGCACTACGGGCAATGCTTGTCCCTACTTTAGTCTACATATAATGAAGGGTTTGCAAATGCCGACTACTTTTTTGTTCTTCTTATTTTCTCCCTCATTTTGTTTTTGTTCTTATCTTTCACCCCATTGTTTTTTTCCTACCCTCCCTATTGCACTCTTCGTGTGTGTAAGAGCCCCCTCTCCATTCATTGCGCCCCTGCCCACTGTTTCTAGAGAAGATTTTTGTTTTTATTCTTACTCTCTTTCAAGGTTTGAGGTTTATCATTTTTTTTTATTTTTTATTGCCTAAAAAGAGAGAATGGAACAAGGGGAAGCAGTGCTTTTTGCTAGTAGCGAAAGTTACTTAGACATTGGAAAAAGAGGGGGGGGGGGTAGATAGTCGACTTTCAGTCAGCGGAAACCTAAGGAAGAAAGCTATAATTTGTTCAGTAATGATTGTCATTCTTTGGTGAACCTGTTTTTGCAAAGCATCTTCCAAAATGACATGCTTGTCAAGGAATCATCTACGTACCTGAGTGGTTAGTTGAGGGTCCAAGAGGAGGAAATCCCCCAGTAAAAGGAAGGGGGCAATATTCCCTGTCCCAGAACTTTTTTTTTTTTACCTCCCTTTTAAAATTGACGCCACTTTAACCAAATCTAATATCTGATATTTACAAAGCAGAATGACCCTCATAAAGTCGCCTCATCACTGATAAAGAGTGTTTGTAAGGAGTGCCAATTTTCGTGTTCTGAAGTAAAATAAAACAGCTATGTTTTCACAGTTCTTATTTGTAATTTAATTTGTAGTATTAGTTCCGCCTTATCAGCTCAAGCCATTCTGTAAACTAGGATCTAATCGTTATTCTTTTTATTATAAATTATTGTACTCTATACTAACTGTTTATGTTGAGTCTATTTTTTTTTTCGCAATATATATTTATAGTATTTTCATGGCTATTTTCAAAGGTCTTTTCTTTTAATGAAATAATACATTTTTCAAAATAATGTGCTATTTTCATAACTGTTGTAAATTTACAACAGTTATTTATGACTGTTTGGTCAATTTTAGTCTATCTTTAAACAGAGGCCTCTATGCTAATTCTGAAAATTGTCCAAAAAGACAATATGAAGAAAAGCCACAAATGAAGAGGGTTTGTGATTTAAATTTTTTTTTTCACATTTGAAAAGTTATTACAGCGCTGCCTTATCTGAGCTCATCAGAATCTACAGAACATGAGAATTATTCATTGATTTAGATAGTTTGCATCTAGATAGAAAAATATCGCTAAATTGGCGATATTTAAAAATGCTTAGTAATTTTCTAATTACTTAAGTAATTTTATTTCATTTTATAACCGTCATTGAACAGCAGTCCAAATTTTGTGTTTACGGCTGAAAATGTTCAATTCCGTAGTATTGTTATTTTGAACCCCATCCAGAAGACAAAGGAACTCCTGGATCAAGTATCGGGCGAAATTCGCCTTCAAAGAGGACTTTTTGATGGAGCTCACTCGCATTTGTGTTACATGGAGTGAAAAACCACGAAAACCTCCCACTTTTGGCTTGGTGGCAAGAGGACCCTAACCCATGATCCGTCTACCCTACCACTGAGGATATTTTACATCAGCAAGGTGGTCGGTGCGAATCGAGTGCGGAATTCGTATCGACCAGCCATTGCCGACGATATTTAACGAAAGTCATTGCCGGCGACATTTAAAGAAAGTCATTGCCGGCGATATCTCGCCAAATTGGCGATATTTGACGAAAGTTTAATAATTTTTTAATTATGTAAGTTATTTGTCCCATCTTAAGTTCAGATAATTAGCTGTTTGACACAAAGGCATTTATTACATGGAGAAATTAAATTTTAAGAGTAAATAACTCTATTATATATTTATTTATTTATTTAAAAAACATGCTCTATTTTTAGAGCTTACTGCTGAAAATAGATTAAAAAAAGATGTTATTTCTAAAATTCGAGCATTTTGATTATCCGCAATATAGCTTCAATAATCACAGATACTGCATCAATAAAAATCTTAAATAATTCCTTATTTGGAGAATGAGATAAATGAGTAAATTCGAGAGAGAAAAGATAAACAATTTTTACATCCTTCTGCATTAAGTATATTGCTAAAATGAAACAAATTTAATTTGTTGGGTGAAATGTTGAGTTAGAATCTTAATAAAGTATTGGAGGATCAAAGTATGATTTTAAAATATAAAAACAAGTGATATACTGGTACTTCAAAACAAACAAATAAATAAGTAAAAAATTAAATAAAAAGTGTTCAAATACTTTTATGTGTGTCCTTTTCTTAAATTTTCTTTCTATAATAACTTATCATATACTCCCCTCTTTAATGTTCAGATGAAATATTTTGATGAAAGCATGGAGTAAATAATCTATGATCAGCATCAGCATATTATCTATCTAACCATCATTTTGTTTTTAATTCTATATTTAATAATATTTTTTTTGGCAACTCATATCATCAAAAAAAAAAAAAAAAATAATAAAATAAAAATCTTTCGAATTTAATGCATACATTTATTATGCAAAGAAATTTGAAATCCTTCATACAATTTTAAATATTATGGTATTAATATAAAACTCTTATCTCAAAATTTCCGCCTCTCTAAATCTGAATGCATTTAAGATGTTATATTATTACTATTAAAGGTTGTCCGGAAATTCACGCAAGACATGAATTTCATGCCATTTGTGCTTTGAAATATTGCAAAAAAAAAGAAAAAAAAAGAGAAAACAAAGACATAATTTAAAGATATTTTAAAAATGGAGTGCTGTATGAAAGAGCGATGTTTTACATTGTAAACATTATTTTGAGTTATATTGTGTCATTTCCTGGTCATATTACTTCATGTTTTAATAATCAAAATTTACCATCCAGATCACGCAATTTAATGCGGGTGATTTTTTTTAAAATTCTATGTTTTTTTTTAATAATCCTCGATCGCACACATTTTAAAGAATGAAATGAAATGCCATACCACACTGTACAAAATTCCGGTAAAATCCATTTTTACAAAAAACTTGTACGGAACAGAAAGAATCTGATGTACCATAGTTTTTACAGTAGCATTAATTGTAAAATCATGGAATCACTGTAATTAATTAAATATTACTGCGAAAAAGATTTCTCGGTAAAATGGATTTTATGGATACTGCACTCCGGATGCCAGTACTTCTTACCATTTTGATCTGGAATTTTTTTACAGTACAGCAAAATTCAGCTAAATTTATGCAAAAGAGTCATTGGAAATTTCAACTAAAATGCGTGTATGTGAGAAAGCCTTTCTCCAATTTTCCGATTTACTATTCTATATATATCCCTATACTGTATGAATTAGTAAAAAATATCTAATTTTTAATTAAAAATCCAAGGTGTTTTCTAACAAAATTATTTCTTACGTGGTAACCTCCTGAGCCTTACTTGAATATGTAGTTTAAGAAAAAGTAAGTTTAATTAATTTTTTAAAAAAAACTAGTTAATTTTTAAAACTATTTTAATTTATTAAAAAATATATGAATTTTAATTTTTTACACTTTTTACATATTAAAGGATATTTTTACAATTTATACATATTTATACTTTTGATTTTTGTTCCGTAAGATTTGACTGTAAAAATAAATTTCACCGGAATTTTTTACAGCAATTTTTATTACATTTTGGTCATTAAACAAAATTCACAAAACAGAATAAATAAGATATATGCCATAAAACTGTTGAAAGAGAAACTTGAATAAAATTCTTCACCTTTTTTGTAATTTTTCATTGCACTTAAAATCTCCAACCAACAAGAAAATAATAAAACCATTTATGTTTTTATACAGACGCTCGCCTTATGAAAGCGTACAAACAAGTCCTAAAATATTATTTATTAAGTGGTAAAACTATATCAAATATTTTCAATATATTAGAGGTTGAACTGCTGAAAGACATGTCATAAGCCTAAATTAAATTGCTTTTTCGTTTTTTTCTTTCCAAAAGAGATAAAATAGGAATCATTAATCATGAATTTACATCCAAATTATTCCAATCATAAATATTTAATAAATAATCCCAAGAAACTGATATGGTAATATATTACTCGATTAAAAACTTCAATCGCTTTAAAAAAATACAAATTGGCAATAACAGTCGACATGTTTCAAGCGCCCAAAAACAGGTGCCCATTTTCAAGACTTGACAGACGGGAATGAGAAGAAAAAGAGACTTGAAGTGCAAAACGTAAAGTTGAATACGAAAATAAAGGTGAGAAGCAAAACTAGGAAAACCATAGTAACCGGGGAGAGAAAAAGAGAACAAGAAAAATAACAGTCGCCGAGAGGAGTAAATCTAGATATTGCATTTCCACGCGCCATCAAGAGATCGTGAGTAACTAACGTCGAAGAAGGAATAAACTTTCATATCATCTTGAAAATGGGTGCCTGTTTTTGAGCGCTTGAAACATGTTGACTGTTATTTCCTATTTATGTATTTTTGAAGTGAATGAAGTTTTTTTTTTATCAAGTAGCATAAATGCGATAGTTATTACATCAATGTCTATCATTTTAATTTGTCTTCGGGGCATTCGGATATTGACGTTAAATGGAAGTAGACTATAAAAAATTAATGAAAAGGGTTAAAAGAAGAAACAAATAATTGAATAAGGAAAATCGTGATTTTCTGTCTCATGAGGCAAGTAGTCGAGAAATAGGGAGGAGGGGTGGAAAAATTCAAAAATCAGCGATTTGGAACTTCAACACGCAGAGTTTGGTCTTGTCTATGTGTCTCTGTCTTTTGTGTTGTCCATTGTTTTATCGGGTCTTTGGACGTGTCTTGAGTCACACATGAGCAATTGTTTCCCCATTTACGTCAGAGGGTTTTACTTCTCCCCCCTTATGTCTGTTATGCTTGAGGAAACTAGAGAAAGTGAGGTGCTTGCCTTCAAGGACGTCTAAAATAATTCTTTTCTAAGATTCCAACTAGAAGAAAGCTTGTTTTATTTTGAAGAATCAATTAGAATGCAATAACACTGTTCTCTTGACAATTACTGTTAATTTCATATCATAACAAAAATTTTGGTTAGTTTTTTCCTATAGTCAATATATTATATCCCTAAATACTTAAATTCTCTCTCTCTCTCATATATATAT
>NC_092214.1:54903658-54968359 GCF_043381705.1 Parasteatoda tepidariorum
GTAACAAGAAATTAAGAAATTTAAAATAATGTATGTAAGCAATTTCTCGTTGACTCGATCACTGGAGCAATTGACAAAAATAAAGGCAAATACAGTATGCGACATCAGTATGATTTAAAAAGTTTATGACTACAGTCTACAACGACGTAAAAACGATTCCCACATGCGCTTAAAGATTCCATGAGTGTTTTTGTTCTCTGCCAAAGTGACAACATTTAAATATCCTCTGGTATGAAGTTTCAAAGTGAACAAATAGCAGACAAGCACTTAATTTAGTTAGGACAAATCTTACTTGACCACCACTTTTCGTCTCTGCTAGATTTAGAGCCTGCTTTCAATTTTTGCGATTTTTTATCTTTTCGACGCAGTTTGCAATGCCATATCCTTTTGTAAGTTTTCGTGGTCTTGATGACTTTTATCACCCCCTCAGATTTATCACTCGAATTTTGAAACATACAGTACATTTGGATCCCAATATTGTTTTTTTTTTAATTATTATTATTTAAGTATTTTCACTATTTTCTTCCGAAAAAAAAAAGTTTTAATCTGATGGTGAAATTATTTATCATTCAAATTAAAATTCAGAATCCAAATTACAATTCCTAATTTTCGAAATTATTTAAAAAAAATTAGGTTCACTCATTTTACTGTACAACTTATTGGTATTTATTGCACCAAATTTTCGTAAATTGAAATTCGACAAAAATAGACTTCATAATTGCATTTACTAGAAACGTAGTGTTATATATCTTAAAATTAATTGCGATAATTTTTAAACTGCTGTCAACATTTAGCGAGAATAATTTTTGACGCTGAATAACTGGAGGAGAATATATCATTTTAAATATAATCGTGTAAAATGAGAGAAGCGCTTATCAATCAAAAAATGAAGGCCGAGAGATTCTTTCATCAATCAGTATGAGATACATTAAGCAAAGATGAAGGAATGCTGTTCACTACTTTCCATTAATAATCTTCTAAGGTCTAAAAATGAACCAAGCCCATAGTAATGATCGCGCTTGTTTTTCTCTAATTATATCGGAAGGTCAAGATTTAAAAATTGTTTTTTAGCTTAATATATTTATAAGATTTTCTCATTTTTTCCCTTTTTTATGGTATTTTTTTCAGAAGATTTATATATTCACTTGATTGAATACTGTTGTTTCCAATGAAAAAAATCCATAGTTTATGCTTAATAACTGTAATAATATGTTGAAATGAAATGTAATTTGTCAAATATTTTCATTTACTTCGAGATTTTTAAAAATGCTACCTTTTTTATTTATTAATCTGTAAATTGAAAAATACAAATAACCAAAATGGTTTTATTCTTTAAATGAATAATGGAAGATTTGTATATTCACCTAATTAAATGCTGATGTTTTCAAATAGCTGTTGTTTTAAATAACAAATTGTAAAGTTTATTTTTATGCGTAGTGATAGTTATATTCCACTGAAATGAAAAGCAATCCTTCAAAAGCTTTAATTTAAAAAAAAATGTTTTCTCCGAAATGTTTTAAAAATTTTTTTATCGCTTTTAAAAGTCTGTAAATTTAAAAAACGATTGAGGAAAAAACTCTTAAAATTCTTTTGATCATACATAAATAAATAATCAAAGATTAGTATATTTAATTCCTAGAATACTTTTGCTTTCAATAACAAATTCATTAGTTTCTATTGTAAGTTTTAATGCTTAATAATATCAATAATCCGTTGAAATCAAATCTAATTCAAAAAAACTTTTCTTTTCTTTGCGGTTTCTTAAAAATGTTACTTTATTTACTGAATTGAAAAAAGTCACAAAAAAAGTTTAAACAGTTTTATTTATCTGTAAATGAATAGCAGGAGATTTGTATAATCACTTGAATGAATACTGTTGGATTAAATAACAAATTCCGTAATTGATTTTCCTTAGTAGTAATAGTTGTAATCCATTGAAATTAAACCCAATTTGCCAAAAACTTTCTTTTATAAACATTTTTTTCGTATTTTTTTTAAAAAAATGCTTCCATTTTTAGTGAACTGTAAATTAAAAAAAATGAGAGAAATTCTTAAAAAGTTTTTCAATTATTCTAACATAAATAATAAGGATTAATAGGTTCACTTAATTGAATACTTGTTTTCCCTAACAATTTTGATAGTTTTTATTTTTATTAATTTGTTTGTTTATTTATTTATTAGTTTTTTTAATGTGTAGTAGTATGGGGAATTCTGTTTTGTATTGTTTTCGGCAGCATGAGATTTTCGAGCGAATCTTAAGCATTTTTGCGTCACTGATTTCAAATCTGCAATCAGTTTCTCTTTGCAAGTTATATTTTTTATGAAATTTAATAATATATTTCTATCTAGGATTTTTTAAGGTTCACTAGAGTGAATACTTAAGTGTCCCCACTTCTCTGCGAAGCAATGAATGGCAGAAAGAAGGATATAATACATTACAGTGATACGTTAAAGATGTATTATTTTTTTCCGTCTTAAGTGTTATTTTAAAAGCAACAGATATTTGCATAGGCATGCGTATAAACCTATGCATTTTTTATAAACTTGTGCGTTCAGACAAAAGATAAACAAAAAAAATCAGTAGAAAAAAGTTTAAAATAAAAAACTTTTGAAAAAATCTTTCGAGTAAAATTATTTTGGGATTTGAAATCCACTACACTTGAATAGTTAAGATCAAGTACTCGTGTAAATGTAACAAAGAATTTGTTCCTCAGTATTACCCATTGAAATGGATTCCAATATGCCAAAAACTTACATTTTCTAATCATTTTTTTCTCGAATTTTCTAAATGCTATTGATTTTTAGCAATTAGTAAATTTTAAAGAAAATCCATGAAATTCTTTTTATACGAAACATTAGAGTGCTTTTCAATTAAAAGCTGTCAGTTGTTTAGCTAATTATAAACATTTTATGTATGCAAATTTAGTTAGTTTAGACTCAAGTTCGAAAATACGAGCCCGGAGAATATTAGCTACCTTAATTCGTTCGTAATTATTTGCTTTTTTTTTTTATTGATGTAATTTTTTTAAAATCAAATGCTTAACTTTAAGGTATTATTTTATTTATAAAAGTAGCGAGTGAAAGCAAAAGTATTTAAAATTAAAATAACTACCAGTACTTATTACCGTACTTAACACCCAAAATGCCAGTGCTTAGTACCGTACTTTGATCTAGGATTTTTTACAGTGTGGATTTCTCATACCAAAAGCTTTGGATGCTATTTTTTGCTATGATATCATTGATTAATCAAGGCATAATTAGAAATAAAATTAATATTACAATTAGGTTTTTTGAATTGTCAATGTCCTGAAGTGCAAAACTCTCCCCTTATCAATAATTTGCGTTGTTTACCTGAAATGAATCATTAAAAAAAGTATAAGAATTGTAATCTTCCTAAGCTTTCCAGAAAAAGAATCCAGTGTTCTGATGCATGTCGACATGTTAAGATCGAAACACCGCTATTTAACAGAAAATAGACTGGATAGTTGCTTTGAACTTTCTCATCAATCCTTAAAATAATTTCTTAAACATTTTAAAGAATATCCTAATATTTGAATGAAATATTTTGCAGCAAAATGCCATTTTCTTACACATGAAAATATGAAGAGGAAAAAAAATGGCGCATTTTCCCAAAAAAGATTCAATTCAAATTAATCTAAATCCCCGAAAATAAAAGGAAAAGGAGAACGGTATTTTGCATAAGAGGTGAATATTCAGGGAATGTAACATTAGTAACAATCGAATTTAAAATTAGCTGCAATTGGCATTGTTGCTTCCACCTTTTAAGAAGTGCTCATGTCTATTGTTTACTTTTACAGTGTAAAACACTTGAACAAAAAAAAACGGTGGCAACTACTTTAAATCAAAGTGGTATTTCACTACACCAAGAATGTTCTATTACACTACTTGAGGTAAAGTAGCCTCCTCCATTTATAGTAAAATAAGATACACATAAGAGTCTATAAATGCATTATTACGATACATTATAAAGTAAGAATCATGAATTGAGATTGTTAAATGCACTATTTTTCAAATTAGTTTGTAAATTAAACATACGAATAGCACAGAGATAACATAAAGACGAGCTCGAACAAAATCTAACTTAACGGTAGCCAAAAGATATTACATGTTGAAAACGCCTAATGCAGAAAATAGAGATTTAAAAAATAAAATATAATTATCCTTATTACACAACTAAAAATATACATACCCATTTTAAGAATGTACAACAAAACATTCAATCAAATCACAACAATACACTAACTACAAGTCTCGCCGACTAGTTCTGGATTACAAACAGAAACTTCTGGGGATAAAAAAATCTCTCTAACGCATCGGTGTTTTCGGAAGAGAAAATGATTCTCGTTTTGTGCGAATGAGTGAGAACTGGGTGTAAGCTAATTCTATTATAAGTGTTTAGATTAAAATTACACCTTTTAAATCGTACATGAACGCTTGATTTGTTGTAAACCCGGAATTAAGTGTTCCTTTGCACAATTTTTCGGGGTTGGCTAACGTCATATTCGGAGAGATATTCCATCACAGTTCTTACTGTGTACTTTCTATTTTGTTTTTTATTTCTTGATTATTAAAGAAAGAATCTAAATGAAAAGTTCACCCTATGGGACCAAATAAAGGATTTTTGCTGATACCCCTGTCAATAAGGACATTGAAAAGAGGTACAACACAAAAAAAGAAATTAAATAAAGGAAATTTCACAAAATATTAAGAAGAAAAACCAAGAAACATACAAAGGAATGAAAAACAGAATAAATTTCAGAGACTTCGCCTTACTGATGCAAACTAAAACCATTTAAAAATTCAGTTCGGACTTGTCAGTTTTCGTTAATACGTAAATAATTTAAATTTTTTTAGACGCAATTATTGCCTGCAGTATTTTTTAGACATTTAGTTATTTTTTATAGGTTTTAATTATTTCTTTTATTCTCGTTAGTCAAACTTCCTTCTCAGTGAGTCATACCACCCTACAGTAAAGAGGTTTGGCTCAGCTTGTATTCCTTAGAAAAATCATTAATAAAAAGTGTAATTTGATTTAAATTGAAAAATGTAATGTAAAGAGTTGACAATCGTTATAAGATGTGATTTAATATTCATTACGTTGAAATTAAACTAGAAAAATATTTTTTTGAAAACAGGTAACAGGTAAAGTTATTAACAGCATGCCTCTCCTACATCTAAGCGAATGCTTAGTTAGCTGATGATATATATTTTTAATTGGTTTCTCTTACAGCGACAATATTTTAAAAGCATCAAGTAATTGAAAATAAGATAATTTTTATTTGAAAAACTCTAATTTTATTTCTGGAAAGTAATGTTTTTTCACGTTTATGACCTTGACGAAAAACAGCATTATATAGCAGGTCATAGCTCCCACGTTTCTTCGACATCTATGGAAATGCTGAACTTGATGCTGACAACATTAAACATCTTTTTTTTTCGCAGCGACAATGTTTTAAAAGCATCAAGTAATTGAAAATAAGATCATTTTAATTTAAAAATGTCTATTAATTCTATTTTGTGAAAGTAATCTTTCCCAAAATAGCTAATAAGATTTTTCATGTGTTATGACTTTGTCGGATAGCAACTTTAGATAGCAGGTCATACTTTCCATGTTTCTCCTTCATCTATACAAATGCTCAATTAGATGCTAAAAACTTTAAACAAATTTATTTCATTGTTAATATATTTTAAAACCATCAAATAATTGAAAATAAGATAATTTTTATTTGAAAAATTCTCATTTTATTTCTTGAAAGTAATGCCTTTTCACGTTTATGACCTTGCCGGATAGAAGCATTGGATAGCAGGTCATAGTTCCCATGTTTCTTCGCCTTCTATGAAAATACATAACTAGATGCTGACAACTTTAAGCAATTTTTTTTTCGCAGCGACAATATTTTAAAAGCATCAAGTAATTGAAAATAAGATCATTTTAATTTAAAAATGTCTATTAATTCTATTTTGTGAAAGTAATCTTTCCCAAAATAGCTAATAAGATTTTTCATGTGTTATGACTTTGTCGGATAGCAACTTTAGATAGCAGGTCATACTTTCCATGTTTCTCCTTCATCAATACAAATGCTCAATTGGATGCTAAAAACTTTAAACAAATTTATTTCATAGTTAATATATTTTAAAACCATCAAATAATTGAGAATAAGATAATTTTAATTTGAAAAAAAATCTCTATTAATTCTATTTCTGGAAAATAATGCTTTTTCACGCGTTATGACCTTGTCAGATAGCAGCATTGGATGGCAGGTCATTGTTCTCATGTTTTTTCCTAGTTTCTCCTAAATCTAAGTAAATTCTGAACTAAATGCTGCCAACTTTAAACAATTTTCTTTCACAGTGACAATATTTTGAAATCATCAAATGATTGAAAATAATATAATTTTAATTTGAGAAAAAAATCTCAATTAATTCTATTTCGGGAAAATAATGCTTTTTCACGTGTTATGACCTTGTCGAATAGCATCTATGTACGACATTTTATTTTAGTTAATGACTGTTTCATAAACAGCTTTTGCATAGAAGAACTTTTTATTGAGTTTCTAATCAAAATATACAAATCATTTTCTTGATACTAAATAAATTACCTAGATAAATTTCACACCACTGTCTTATTTTCTCAACAATTTTAATGAAACTTTATTTGTCCTCAGCCTTCAGTATTATTTATTATGTTTCTACGTTTAAGAGATAGGATATATATGACGACCTTTATTGTCATGGGTGTGTCATGTTATTCTAATTGTTACAGTGAAGAATTACAACAATTATTCAATGTTATCTTTTCTGCAGTTTCCAAATATCACGTTTAGAAGGAATGCAGTATTTTTGAAGACAGAGCGACATTAAGCTTGTTTGAAATTTTCGTTGCTTAAAAAATTGGAAACAATTCATTACTGATGAAACTGAATTAAGCATGCCATAAATCAGGATTAATTAGCAACTTTAAAAGAATTTCTTAATAAAATAAGACAGAAAATTAAAATAAAATACTAAATAACTTGTTATTTAATGTTCTGAACTTTACTCGTTCATTAGTTGACTTGGTCTTTGAGGAGCTTGTTTTAATTATTTTTTTAATCACAAACATAAATGCTAGATTACTAATAATGATTGAACATTAAAATTTTTTCTTCATGAAATGTAATTATACATAACATTTTATAATTGTTAATTATATAATTAATTAATTAATAATAATATAATTAATTATTTAATAATAATATAATTAATTAATAATTTTATAATTAATCAATAATTACATAATTAATTAATAATTATATGATTAATTAATAATTATATAATTAATAGCAATAGTATAATTAATTAATCAGTTATTATATAATCATTTAATCATGTTAGATTATATATAAATTTCCCTTATAGTTTAACTTTTCTCTACAAAATTAGATGTTGGAAAAATATTTGCTCATTATAAATTGTTTCCTTAGATGTAACTGGTTTGACCTTTTAATATTAAAAAAAAACAAACAAGCAATTTATCACTTAAATATTGAAATAAAATGTCATTGATCAAAATTTATTAGCAGCTGTTAGAGAATTACTCAATACTCTTAAGTCAAATAACAAAGAAAAAATTTAAAAAAATTATTTTGCTTTAATAACTAAATTTTAAAAACACTATCCATGAATAACTACGGCTTAAATATAAATTTATTTTTAGTTTGATCAAACCATTTTCGGGCTTTTCCTATTAATGGTTTTGAAATATAAATGTATTAATATTTTTTTTTCTTCGAATAACGCGTTTGAAGTATTTAAAAGCTTTAAGAAACTTACAGAAATTTTTTCAAATGTCTAATCTTTAAAAGTATTTAAATAGCATAACTATATCAAAAGTATAAAAGAGACTTAAAAGTATTTGAATTTTCTTAAACTAAATAACATATTAAAGAGGAATGTTAAAAATAGGGAGTTTTTTGGAGGGAAGCCAATCGAATGAAAAAAAAAGAGAAAAAAGCGTATTGAAGTGTATTGATTTATGTTATCGTTCTCCTTAAAACGTGATTTAGCAATACGATAGTTCAACATGAATGGATATACATGAGTCAATTTAAGACATCATCAGAAGCAAACTTTTACCGTACTATGACCCAAGGTTTCTGAAATATTTTTTAGGTATTATTTCAGAAAATGAAAAATTTCGTAAAATTAAATAATATTTTTTTATTTATTGCGTAAATAAAACAACTATTATAAAGGGAAAGAAAAAAACAAGCAAACACGATAATCATATTTGTGTTGGAACACTCTTTTAAAATAATTATAAATTTAAAATATCAAAATTATTTAAATTAAGTCTCTGTTAATGTTTTGGCCCTTCCTTTCAGTATAAACACCTCAAATAGCTTTAATTTATCTGTCTCTAGAATTTCAAAAGTCCTTTTTAAGAGCCACAAATGATGCCATGCAGGATCGTTCAAAGAGGGGTTGTAAAATTGTGACAGTTTCTGACAAAGGATGAGGGGGTGACGAGAAGTTTGTAGAAATGTCACACAATATAGTTAAAACAAATATATTTATAATCAGCACATTAAATATTTTTTTCATCATAAGTTAATTTAAAAAAGGTTATCACTAGGTTAATCACTACAATTTTGATGTTTAAAACTTTTATTAAAAGACATCAAATTTAAATATAAAATCAGAAATATGATCTAGACTGTAAACAATTACGGTGAAAAGTACCGGCACCTTGATTGCCGGTAAAATCGGATTTTATAACGGAACAAAAAAATCTGATACACCGAAATTTTTGCTGTAATATTTACTGTAAAATCACTAAATCACTCGAATTAAATAAATATTATAATAAAAATTACGGTATAATATTTTACGATAAAAAATGGATTTCACGGATGATGCATCCAAAGTGCCGGTACTTTGTACCGTAATTTGATCCGGAATTTTTTTTACAGTGTATAGCGTTGTGCTTCGTTTCTGAACCGCAAATAGTATATAAGTTTATCTTACATAGAATGACATGTGACAAGAGGGGTGGTTAGAGTATAGTGAAGTGTGATAATTTCAAATTAATTGTGACAGTAGTATTAAATAGTGACAAAAGGAGGAGAATAAAAAAAAAATAAAAAATGTGTGTCTTCATTTATGGACAACCCCTTGAAAAGAAAATTTTAATCTTCATAAGATCCTTGCTTTACAAGTTCCTCACGTAGTTGACTTTCGCATTTAAAATTGACCATGAAGATATACATCTGTCTAGATAACGTATTACGGTACTAAGCCAAGCGTAGTAAAATATTTTCTATATTTTTTTTACGAGTACAAATTTACTTGCTTTTACTCAGACTTTATAATCTGTGGGAAGTTTTTGATATTCCGTTTGTTTGTTTATTTCATCAAACTTTTTTCTGCTTGATCATCGAACCCATAAGATGAGCATGAAAATTGCTTTTGCTCGAGTTATTTAAACCAACTAGATACTGTATCATCAAAATATTATAATGGATTAGTATCAGTGATTTGAAGATCAATTTATTACACCAATTTTAACAGAAAATTGATGTCAATTTGCATAGTATGTAAACAAAGATATTTGATTCAATAAGAAATCGACACGCATTTGATTCTTTGTGTTAAGAGGTATGCGACTAAAATAATAATTATAAATTCAACTTAAAAATGCTATTTAAGAGCAATAAATGAATTCATAGTCATATTAAAATGTTAATACTGCTGTCCTTTTTTAAATAGAGTTATAATAAATTCACGGGTAAAGTATTTTTGACTTAACTTGACATAAATTTTTTTTACGTTCCGTTATGTTACCTAACGTTCAAAATAATTATCAAAGTGTCCTACATTTATATTATTAAATAAGTTTTGTCAACTGAAATATCTAATTATTTTACAATAAAATGCACGTATTAATAATATGCATATTTGATAGTATGCATATTTTATATTGCATTTATTAATATAAGCATTCTTGAATTATTTTTATTATTTTTTTTTATTTAAGTTGAACTTTTATGCATGTAGCGTAATCAAGTTTGATAAGTACACGATGTTATGGTTTAACTTGACACCATAGGAAGGTTACAGAAAATTTAAACGATATTATGGTTCAATACCTTTCTATATTTCTAACGGCATAAATTTAATAAAATGCTATTAAACTTATTCTGGAAAATGAAACCATGTTAACCTTGTCATAGAATTTTTGATTTTTCATAGGATTTATCTTCAAGTCTCTAACGATGGTGTCAGCCAATCTGTTTTTTTCTTTTTCCTGGAAAGATAGAAGACGATTTATTGGGAACATGATTTCGATAAGATTGTATTTTTCAAAGAAAGAAATTATTTAAATTATCATATCAAGAAATTAACGAGAATGGCTCTACTTTGAATCACTATATAATTCACTTGTAAAAATTTCCCCCTTTTTCTCAGCTGTTTAACAATAGTTATATTACGAAAAAGAAAGAGAAAAAAAAATAAAATAAAATAAACCTCTTTAGTGTAAGTGGTGTAATTGTGAATGTAGTTAAAGCTACAAAAAATTACAGCAGAACAATAAGTCTATTTTGTAGAATACAGTAATGTTACACATGTCCATAGTAATGTTAATGAAGTTTTATGTAATTAAATAATGATAAGAGACACTTTAACTCAATTTAAATACTTCTTTTCTTAGTCAGTAAATTTTAAAATTGCACAGACTGATATTTAAAAAATTGTTTAGCAACTGATACTTTAAAAATTGTTTTTTTTTTAAATGCTCTATTAATTAAATTCAAATAATGTCTTGAAATTTATAAATTTAAAATTAATTTCTTAAAAATCAATGTCTACACTGAGAAAAAAAGCGTGGTCAAAACAATTAGAAAACGGTAAAATTTACCGTGTTTCTGGCTTTATGGGATTAACAAATAACCTGGTGATTTTCACCGAAGCTTGTTGGTAAGGGTTTTCATGAACTTAACAATAACTTAAGGTTTTAAACGTCTTATAATATGTAATTAAATTTCGGTAATTTTACCGTGATAACTTTGAGCATGCAATAAAAACTATTTATTCTGTAAAATTTACTTTTCTGTTTTGTATTTTTTACTAAATGTATAGTAAATGGAACTATAATTTTTAAAATTAGAATTTCCGGTAAACCGTTACTATATGAACGGAAAAATTACTAAATTAATGGTTTAAATACTGCATACTTGACATTACCCAGATTTTTTTTACCAGAAATATCATTACCGTACAGTGCGGTAATTTTACCAGAATTTCGTTATCTGCATACAGCAAAAAATAATACTTATTTGCTGACTGATAATTTTGATTTAAAAAAATACTTTTATTGTTTTCCTCAAAACTTTAAGTAATAATTTAAGGAGTTAAAGCCTTTTAATTTTTATTTACATTTTCTACATATGACATGAGACAATAACTTAAATGATAACTCTGTTATAAATCTTGAATTGTATGCACCAGTAATTTGAAAGTATAAAATGCTTTAAATTTATTGACTAAAATCGATTACTAAGATACCGTTTATTTCAATTTAACGTAGTAAATCCTCAGATTAAAACTGAACTTAAGGCCGAAAGTTAAATAATTGTTCAAACCATAAGTAAGTTATATAAGCACACATTAAGAGAAAAAACACATTAACTGATCTAAATATGACTTCGAAAAAGTTCTTTATTTCCATTAATGAAACACATAACAAATCTCAACTTAATAAACTTGCATTTCTGATCTATGTATATGATGATCGTTTATTTTTTATTAGTTTTTATGTCAGTATGTGCCTTGAATTTTTAGAAATTTACGATGCCTAATTTTTTGATGATTACTGAATTTTTTTTATTCAAAATAAATCATGGATCTTGCATCTTGGATGATAAACTACACTACTTGGTAAATAATTATCGTACTTTTAAAAGTATGTGCAAATAAAACAGATGTCGTAAATTGATTTATTTTGTAGCTCTTAGATCCCATATTACTCTTTTGGATAGTAATCTTTTTAGATCTAATCCATCATAGCATTTATTGATCATCATAAAGAACTTATTCTGACATAGTTAGAAGAAAAAAAATCACCAAATACGTTTTCAAAAAATAACAAAAAAATTTCAATAATGGATTAAATAAAATAAAGAAAAGAAATAAATCTATCTCATCTTAAACATTTCTTTTCTTAATTTCTTATAACTCTTAATAAAGAATTTTTAATTTCGATAATTATTTTAACTAGACAACAAAAAAAAAAGAAGAAAAAAAAAAAAAGCAATTTTCGTAATTTCAGAATTAAAATAAATTTTTTTTAATAAACCCAAGAAATAAATGTTGTTTTATGAAAAAGAAAAGTTGGTAGATTTTTTTATTTTTACTTTTCTTGCGATTTATTTACTTTTTTAAAATTTTGTTATTGTTTGCCTTGGTTTTAGTATATCGCAAAATCTGCAAAGTTCATGTATCGTCAAAGAGATGGCGCTGCATGCACTCTCCTCTCCTAATCATTTAAGACTCCACTGATCTTGTTTTTCCGAATCCATGATTTAGTTTCTAATTTGAAATGTGTGATGCTTAGAGAATGGAAATAATTTTAACAAAATAGGATAAGTAGAATTGTTTGTCTACTAATGGGAATATATATATATATATCTATACATAATTTTTTTATAAAGTTAAATAAGCTTATATTTATTAAATTTATAAGGAAATTTTATTAATTAAAGCTAGATGAACGTTTATATGAAATATAATTAAATATATAAAAATAATTGAACTTTCAAATAATTAAACTGGAGGTAACTCTTTAAGATCTCTCATTGGAGTTCTTTCATACAAGAAAATAACAAATTATTGTAAGCTTAATAAATAAAAAAAAAATTAATTTATCTACTTAAATAATAAATAAACTGAATAACAAAGCAAAGAATATAAAATAATATAAGTAATAATCTTTCCATGTATTAATGATAAATATTTATAATTTATCTCTCTTTTTAACACGAACTAAGGAATTAATCATCATTTGATAAAAATAAATATTAAATTGCGTTATTTTTCCATTAAATAAAGATTTCTTTTTAATATTCAGCAACTNTTAGCTGATCCAAATATGACTTCGATAAAGTTCTTTATTTCCATTAATGAAAAACATAGCAACTTAATAAACTTGCATTTCTGATCTATGTATATGATGATCGTTTTTTTTTATTAGTTTTTATGTCAGTATGTTCCTTGAATTTTAAGAAATTTACGATGCCTAATTTTTTTGATGACTATTGAATTTTTTTTACACAAAATAAATCATAGATCTAGTATTTTGGATGATAAACTACACTACTTAGTAAATAATTTGAAATGGAAGTATCGTACTTTTAAAAGTATGTGTAAATAAAACGGATGTCGTAAATTGATTTATTTTGCAGCTCTTAGATCCCATATTACACTTTTGGATTGTAATCCTTTTAGATCTAATCCATCATAGCATTTATTGATCATCATAAAGAACTTATTCTAACATAGTTAGAAAAAAAAAATCACCAAATACTGTTTCAAAAAATAACAAAAAAATTTCAATAATGGATTAAATAAAATAAGGAAAAGAAATAAGTCTATCTCATCTTAAATATTTATTTTCTTAATTTCTTATAACTCTTAATTAAGAATTTTTAATTTCGATAGTTATTTTAACTAGACAACAACAAAAAAAAAACGATTTTCGTAATTTCAAAATTAAAATAAGAAAAAATTTAATAAACCGAATAAATAAATGTTGTTTTATGAAAAAGAAAAGTTAGTAGATTTTTTTATTTTTACTTTTCTTGTGATTTATTTACTTTTTTTAAATTTTGTTATTGTTTGCCTTGGTTTTAGTATATCGCAAAATCTGCAAAGTTCATGTAACGTCCAAGAGATGGCGCTGCATGCACTCTCCTCTCCTAATCATTTAAGACTCCACTGATCTTGTTTTTCCGAATCCATGATTTAGTTTCCAATTTGAAATGTGTGATGTTTAGAGAATGGAAATAGTTTTAATAAAATAGGATAAGTAGAATTGTTTGTCTACTAATGGGAAAGCTACTAATGGGAATATATGTATATATACATAATTTTTATATAAAGTTAAATAAGCTTATATTTATTAAATTTATAAGGAAATTTTATTAATTAAAGCTAGATGAACGTTTATATGAAATATAATTAAATATATAAAAATAATTGAACTTTCAAATAATTAAACTGGAGGTAACTCTTTAAGATCTCTCATTGGAGTTCTTTCATACAAGAAAATAACAAATTATTGTAAGCTTAATAAATAAAAAAAAAATTAATTTATCTACTTAAATAATAAATAAACTGAATAACAAAGCAAAGAATATAAAATAATATAAGTAATAATCTTTCCATGTATTAATGATAAATATTTATAATTTATCTCTCTTTTTAACACGAACTAAGGAATTAATCATCATTTGATAAAAATAAATATTAAATTGCGTTATTTTTCCATTAAATAAAGATTTCTTTTTAATATTCAGCAACTAAATGAAAAACGTTAAAAAAATAATATTTAAATGTGTAGAAACTTGCTAAAGTAAACATAATTAAAATTATGATTTAAATATTAAAACCTTTAAAAAAATAGAATCAGGGATTAGTTTTAAGAAATTTATCATAATTTAAAATTACTATTATTTAAATTAGTTTTATTATTAAAGTGGAAATTATATTTTAATTATTATTTAAGAAATTTATTATTAGAATAGGGATTTCAATTTCTATCATTCAATATGGTAAGATTTGAAGCTGAATGATTTTTCATTTTCATTTTAATACAAATACCAGAGAGTTTAGCAAGAGCAAATACTTGCTAGCTAGATTTATTTAAAAATTATATGTTTGCAATTCGAAAGATGCTTTTTAATAAATTCTTGGTAATACAAATCACCGATTTTGTTTTTACCAATTTATTGTATCTGAACGAGGTGATAGGTATTAGTTGATATGTGTTAGTCGTAAGTAAATGCTAAACAATAGTAAATTTATTTAAAAGGAAAACGCTGATTTTTGTACTGTAACTATTCAATAGGTATAAGCCACATCAATGTCAATGACAACAACAAAAATCTCTGAGACCAGATCTTAAAAGACACAAAAATACTTAGTAATTAGGAAAGCAGGTATTCTGTGTCATTTTTTTATTTTTTTACATATTTAATTTGTATACAGTATATATGACAAAATCTTAATATAATTAAGATTAATTAATCCAATGATATCTTAAAAATAATTATGTTTTTAATACAAATAACTGGGAAATATCGATATATTATGAAGTATCAATATTTTTTAAACATCAAGATTTTTAAATTTAATGAAATATTCACCTGATTTGTGATTACCATGTCTTACGATAACTATCGAATTTACAACCATTATCGATAGTGATAATATCACGATTAATATTTGCAATAAAACATATCTAACACGATAATATCAAGAAAGTTATCGATAACGATAATTTTTTAATTGTATAATATCCTAATCGTTATCAACAACTATAAATATCAAATGCGATATTACCGGGAGTATTATCGATAAGGATAAATATCGAATATGATATTATCGTAAGTGTTCATCAATTTCATTTAGTTAATGAAAAATATTGGCTGACGCAAAAATATTGTGAATTTATTAAACTGGAAAAACATATTAATATATAGAGAAATATAATATATTCTGGCTATATAGCACAGATGTTAAACCACTGATACTTCTTCGATATTACTTCTCTTTATATAAATAAGATTACTCATGCTTTGTTAAACATATTTTATGAACAAACTGTCTTGGGTGAATCTGGTAATTTGTATTGGCTTAAAGAAAATTCCCCGTATGTGAAGGCATTATTTTTTAGATTAAAGAAAAAGAAAAGGTTGAAAAATACTTTTTTGGCAAGCGTTTCAAAAATAAAATATATTTTTTGCTGAATTGGAATTTAAAATGAAATTTCTTGAGAACTTTAAGCTTAAAATCTGGGAGCATATATCGTCTTAAAGAAACTTTTTTATTAGATAAACATAAAGTTGTAACATTGAAAAAAAAAAAAAAACAGTATCAAAGCATTTCTTTTTCTTCTTCGATACGCGTTTCAAACGCGTTTTTTTACGCGTTTTTTTTTGTTGAAAGAGAATTTTGAGCGAAATTTCTTGATAAATTTTAACCTAAAACCTTTTCTTAAGAAATGAATGATTCACGATTTAATTCGATTTGATTAAAAAGAAAAAATACAGCCAGCACTTAAAGTTACATCAAGTATTGATAAAATGATTTCATAAATTTTCTAATAAATGTTTTGGTTTACTTTAGTCTATCCAGAATATTAATAAAAATGAATGATTAGATAAAATCATGAAAATTGAAACCGTTTTCTAACATGACTACAGAATAGAGAATAATTCTATAATAGGAAGCATCCACTACCTTTAATGTCAAAATAATGGGTTATGTGTGATTGACAGCTCGTCATTAATGACTGAAGACCAATAGGTGATTGATCATCTCACTTTTCACCGCAGCAATGTTCTTCAAGGCCATATTTGCAAGCAACGCAAGTAATTCGAATTATATATCATTCGCATTAGATTCTCAGATATTATTTGGCTGACATGAAAACATTGCAATTTTTGTTTAACAATTTTAATCGTAGAATTATTCAGATTCCTGAAATTTTTAAAGCTGAATTCGTGAAATTTTTACAGAAAATCAGTAGTCTCAACAGATTTTTACCAAATGGGAAAAAGTTTTCACTGAGATAGTTACGAAGTAAATATGTACTTACATCAGATAGGAATGTTTTTTGTCAACACAATGGACGGTGTGAGCTGGGTGGGAAAATCACATCTACCAGTCATCGTTGGGATTCGAACCTGAATCAATTCATTGCTTCCCTGAGAAACGGCGGCAATAGTGTTTTCTAATAATCAGGTAGAATCGTGAAATTTTTACAAATATGACAATAAAGTCGAATCGCAATCTTATTTATACGATGTTCAAAACTATGAAAAATTGCTGAAAAGTAAAAGTAAGTACAGAAAATAGTCGCTAAATGATTTGAGAAAAAGAAAAGGTATGTAAATATTTATGGAAGAAATCAGAATTTTAACAAACTGTTTTAATTCATTTATGATTCAGGGTAAAAGCAGAGAAACGTCGTTTCCTCTACAAAAACAGCTTTAAACTGTCAAATATGCGGTGAAAGTCCGAAAAAAAATAGGTATTTTTTTAAATACAGAGTACGATTCAACACGATTTAAATTTTCTAACAGGGTACATCAAGTCCTACTGTGTATGAAATGCATAATAATTAATAGACACAAAGTGAAAAATACTTATAACATAGAATAGATATTTATATTGTTTTAAGGTAATACATAAATTGTAATATATGATGGATAGGTATGATATTATAAATTAGTATCTTTATATCATTATGCAAGAAGCTTTTAGATATTTTTTGAGGTACATACATTGGGTACATATCTATCCAATTATAGGATTTTATGCCAATCAATAATTTGGTTTTCTTAAATAATATTTCTTTCTAATTTTTAATAGTTTTTATTCGGGTTATTTGAATAAACGGTTCTCGTTGAAAAACTAAATCAATCTATGAAACTCTGAAATTAAGTGAATTGAACCTCTGAATTAATTAAATTTGATATCAATCAACTAATAAAATATTTCAGAATTCTCTTATTGCCCTAAGAACTCTTAAAATGTCATGCTTTCACATTAATTTAGCAATTTCTAATTCCAATTTTTACTGAATTTATTTATATAATCGCCTTTTAACTTAATAATTTCTAAAATAATAATTACTGTTAGTAGATATTTAAGATCTAAGCAATAGTTTTCGACCAAATTTGACCACTTTAGTATATTATAATTGTAACAAAGAAAGAATTCTTACTCGTGTGAGTATGTTCGTACATGTAAAATATAATCAGCTTAAATAACTTCATACGTTACAATTACTCTCTTTGCAGAGAAGTTAATTGTTATGAGATTTTATTACACGAGTGCCTTTCAACATGCAAATTTTCTCTCACGCATGGTAACACAGTGCATAAATTTATGGAAAACATGCATAAATTTATGGAAAACAGTAACTTTTAGAATTTTTTTAATGACATTTTTTTCCCTTTTCCCTCTTATACTTAATAGGCTAAATACATAAAATAACGTCTATTGCTAATCACGATTCTTTTACTTCTAATAATTCATTTTTGTACAAATTTGCTTTCAAAACATTTCTCATACGCCAAGAATTTCAATTATCGTTATAATGTATTTTATATTTACATAAAATGCACGTTATTCGCTCCCTGCTTTCTTTTTTTTTATAATTTTTTTTTTAATAAAGTTAAAAATTTTATTCCAATTTTTTCACAGACTTCTAATAGTTTCTCATTATTTATTTTTATACCAGCTTTTTTTCGTGTTTTTCTCATACAGCAAGAATTTCAAGTATCGTTTTAATGTTTTTTACTTTTGTATACAATGCTCGATAGTTGTTCTTTTCTTTTTTTAATTGTTTTACTTACTTCGATTCATTTTTTCTTATACATATTTATACTAATTTAATTTTCGTATTTTTTTCATGCAGCAAGAATTTTAAGCATCGTTTAAACGTATATAACAGTTGTATACAATGCACGTCATTCATTCCTTTCCTTTCTTTTTTTCTAAAGCTAAAACTTTCATTTCAATTTAAATGTATATTCGTTGAAATTTTAAAATAAATAAATATATATAGAAAAAAATGCTCTGTGCCAAATTTTAAAATATTAACGATAAATTACTACACAGTAATTAATCAGTTTCAATTCCTTTAACTAACTATAATTCAAACAAATCCGAACAAAAAAATCGAACGCAACTATCTTTTTCAATAAGGAAATGTATTTCGCACAACTACCCCGTTCGTGGGCAGGCGTGGCATCTAACAGTTCCATTTAACACCGTCAACATAAAATATACGCCTCACGTGGTTTGTACCAGGGGTAGACGAAAGAATATTGATAAAGCAGAACACAAACATCCAACGAATAGGAACTGTGAATGTTAAACGTTTCTACTTCATCATAAGCCCTTTCTTCATCTATAACCATGTTTTTCTTTCTGCAATGTCTGTCACATCTGATAAATGGATCTCTTTTTACAGATGGATCCTTTTTCCTAATAAATATGATTGGATTTATCTAGTAGAGTGGATCCTTGTGTATAGCGATAACCGATTCGCCTCGATGCTTTTATATATAATCAACTTTTTTCCTCTCGTTAGTAAAGTGCTTGTGGTTTTTAAAAGAATCACCCTTTTATAATTACTCACTTTTTAATCTATTATGTGACTAATGGGAGATGTGGGTATTTGAAATTGGAAAAACCATTTATAGATTCCTTTGTGCTTATTCGTTTTTATTGTTTTATTTGATTATTAAACACTTAATCATTCGTTTTATACCTATAAAGTTCACCATTAGGATTTTATTGATATTTAATGAAATGATTAAGGTTGATGTAAGGAGGCTTTGTTGTCATATGAAATAAAGTTGTTAGAAAATGATATGCTATTTTTAAAGGTGTTATGAGTTCTTAACTGTTAATCAACACTGTTATATCAAGGCAGCCTGAGGCGGCAATTTAGTGCTCGGACACAAGTGCATGAGGGAGCAGCAGTACGGATTAATAATGTTAGATTAAGCTGACTTCGAAAGATCTCGAGGCTTTGTTGTCATATGAAATAAAGTAGTTAGAAAAAGATATGGTATTTTTAAAGGTGTTGTGAGTTCTTAACTGTTAATCAACACTGTTAGATCAAGGCAGCCTGAGGCGGCAATTTGGTGCTCGGACACAAGTCCATGCGGGAGCAGCAGTACGGATTAATAATGTTAGATTAAGCTGACTTCGAAAGATCTCGAGGCTTTGTTGTCATATGAAATAAAGTTGTTAGAAAAAGATATGCTATTTTTAAAGGTGTTATGAGTTTTTAACTGTTAATCAACACTGTTAGACCAAGGCTGCCTGAGGTGGTAAACTGTTGTTCGGACGCAAGACCATGCGGGAACAGCAATACGGATTAATAATGTTAGATTAAGCTGACTTCGAAAGATCTCGAGGCTTTGTTGTCATATGAAATAAAGTTGTTAGAAAAAGATATGATATTTTTAAAGGTGTTGTGAGTTCTTAACTGTTAATCAACACTGTTAGATGAAGGCTGCTTGAGGTGGTAAACTGTTGTTCGGACGCAAGTCCATGAGGGAACAGCAGTACCGATTAATAATGTTAGATTAAGCTGATTTAGAAAGATCTGTCGTCTAATGATATAAAGCTTTTTTAAAGAATGATAGGCTATTTTTATAACTGTTGTAAATTTGTAACTGTTATTCAGCATTGTTAGAGTAAGGTTGTTTTCCGAAAGCTCTGTCGTCACATAAAATAAAGCTTTTTTAGAGAAAAATATGCTGTTTTTATAACTGTTGTGAGTTTGCAAAAAAAATATTCCTGAGTTATGACTGTTATGTCAAGTTTTGGTTATCTTTAGTCAGCGCCTTCTATGCTAATTTTGAATATTGCTCAAAAAATCAATTTGAAGAAAAACGAATTTCAAAAAAATGAAAAGCTCATGATATAATTATTTATAATTTAAAATCTTACCCCAATGCTGCATTGTCTGGGAACATAAAAATTTGCTAATACTGAAAATTATTTATTTTGATCAATTTAATCTAGGTGAGAAAATATAGCCTAATTGGAGTTTTTTTATTTAAAGGAAAAAAAAGGAAAAAAAAGCTGAATTGCTTTAAAAATAATTAAGCAATTTATCCTATGTATAGCCCATATTATTCCTTGATTCAAGATAGTATATATATGGCTTAAATTTATAGCTTTTCTCGAGTGTAAGCACCTAAACTGGGGAGCTTTTTTTTAAAATTTTATTTGACTTACGCGCTTCGAAAGACACTGTTAAGGTTTTGTCTATCCAGCTCCCATCATACGGATTGTACAAAATTTTAATATAAAGAAAGGCCTCAGTTTCCAATTACGAAAATCGATTGTAATCTGATTTTTCAATGCTTAAAAAAGTTACTATAACTCTGAATTGTTGCACTTAACACATTATTGTTCAATGCGCAAAAAAAAAGGAAAGAAAACTACACTGAATTACTTTTGATCTAATGATTGGATCGTCACGTTATTGGACTCCATCTTAATGGTTCAAAGAGGTGACCTCGAATATGCTAATTAATTACTGCAAACGGTATTTTAAGTTACGAAGTCAGCCAAAAAAGCGTACTGTCTCTGAATAAATATACATTTGTTTCGACGGATTCATATTTCTGTCCCCCAAGATATTGGGGGTAACCGCAATCTGGGAAATATAGTCCCCATAGTTCGGTCAGGAGAGCAATCCAAAATTTGGACCCCTTATTGTTAATTTTATTTTTTGAGTATTTCACCATATCTGGAGAACTTTTTAAGCGAATTGAAAAATTTTTGCACATAATTACAAAATTCGTTTATCCATAAATAAGTCCATGCAAAAAATAAATTTTATTATTTTTTATTATTTTATTTAATAACAGTAAGAAAACATGTTGCATTTTAAGTTATACAATTTTTCGCATCGTTTTTAAATATGTATTTCTACGTGACCAAATACAAAGTTTGTACGAAATCGGTTGAATAGCTCCAGAAAAATGGAATTTCAAGAAAGTCACATGGTTAAATTTCGATTTCTCTGGAACTATTCAACCGATTTCATTCAAATTTTGTAATTTGCCATGTAAAATTATATACTTTAAAATGACGTGTAAAATTGCATGCCTTACAGATCAAAATTTTTCTGACTGTTATTTAATAAAATAATGAAAAATAATATACATTTACTAAAATTTATTTTCTGCACGGAACTAACTTTAGTAAACGAATTTTATAATTATGTGCAAAAAATTTTCAACTCGCTTAAAGGTTCTCGAGATATGGCAAAATACGCAAAAAGTAAAATTGATTTTAAGGGGTCCAAACTTTGGATCGCTGCCTGAGAAAATTATTGGGGCCATATTTAACAGATTGAGGCTACACCGTATATTTTGGGCGTCAGATCCGAATCCGTCGAAAAAAGGATATGAGTTAGTTTTTATGTCTGATTTCATGACTTAAATTATCGTCTGCTCTTATTAATTAGTGTATTTGAGGTTACCCTCCTCGAACTATTAAGATTGAGTCCTATAACGGGAAAATGTGACTCGAACCAAGCTTGAAGAATTGGTTTTTTGAGACATTTTTGTCAAAAAATTACATAAGATGTCTTCAAATTAATTTCTTTCGTCTGTGTCAATTCTATGCTGCATTGCAAAGGCTACAGATTTGTAATAAATTTGTTACATCCTGTTAAAATTGGAAACAAAATTTCTAAAAATCTTCGATCGAAATTATATGAAGAAAAAATAATATTGCTTATTACTTTTCTTAAATATCAAACTGCATCTTCTGCATAGTTAAAAATTTGTGCAGTATATGCTCAGGAGACACATTCCATGCTTTTATTTTATTTTATTTTACTTTTTAATTTTGATGTTATTTTTTTGTTTAATTCGCAATCGAATATTTGACTCTGAGATCAAGAAAAGTGTTGTAAATAAGCAACTTGTATAAAGTTGAAAGTATATTTGATCAATTTTCTGGGTTAGTTGAATTTTTTATTTTAGTTTTTTACTATATTTTTTGTTTTATTTCAGGTTTTTTGTTTTTATGTTATCTTTATTTTGCAGCTCAGTTTCAATTTCATTTAATGGCTCTATTCTTTCATTTTTGGTTTCATTTTATTTCTACTATTTAATTTTATTTTATGATATTTTTGTCATATTTTAAGTTATTCTTTAAACTTTTTTGCACTAATTTTATTGTTTAATTTTATTTCTAAAAATTCGATTTAATTTTTATTAATTTTAATTTTTACTTTATTTTAGATTACATATTTTATTTCAGGTAACTTTTTAAACTTTTTTAATATTCCTTTTACTATCCTCCTTATTTTATATTTCGCTATGTTTCCTATTTATTTCACTATTTATATTTTCAATTTCCTAATATTTTCAATTTATTCCATTTTAAGATATGTAATTTTTTAGGGTTTTTAACTATTCATTGTTACTTTTTTTTATTCCCTTCCAATTATTTTGATTTCTTTCATATCATTTATTTAATTTTTTCTATAAAAGCAAAAATACTCTATTTTAATTTAAAACTTAATCGAAAAAGTTTCTGGTGAGCAGGAAAGTATGAAAATATTACACGGAATAGTAATAATATTTAGTAAATGGTTTTAAGGTGGAGAAAAAAGCAACACCTTCGTTAAATATAAATTATGCAACGAAAACTGCGCGTTTCGACCTAATCCCTCGAAGCCATGAAATAATTCTTTTTGGAACTGACAAAGTAAATTCTTAAAATTACCCATTTATAGGGAAAGCAATTTGTAGAACTTGCTAAAACGTGAGGTTTAACAATTTATTGCTTGTTAAAAATGTGCTTAAAAATATGCAAAACAATTTTTTCCTTCTTGTTTCTCAGATGACCTCAACAAAGTTTATCATAAGCTTTGTTATAGCTGTCAAGAAAAGAAAAGTTTTTTCTTTTGAAAATGACATTTTACTCGCATCGAGTTATTAAATGTTTTCTCAAAAGAAATAAATCAAAACTTTTTTTTTGAAAATTTTATTGCTTCAGACTTGTGTTTATGATTACATGATCAGATTATATGATATTAACCCCTTGGGGACGGGTCATTCAGAAAAGCATTCGTACAAAATCAGAATCAAGTTGCAATTAAATAAAAAACGGTAACTTAAATGTAGTCGTTACTAATTTTACAGATTTACTTTGCTTTTATTTTAATTATTGTTAGTTTAATCATATATATAATCAATGTTAATTCAAAGTATAATTAAATAGTTTTATTTTGAACAAAGTAATGGTGAATTAAATAAATCAAAAAATTATAACTCCGCCTACAAATAAACTGCTAAAGAAATGCTTTGATTACCAGTTTTATCTTCTTACCCTGATTGATACGGTTTTTTGCTGTCACGTATTTGTGACAGTCGGCGCGAAAGGGTTAAAGGATAAGTTGAATTACATGATAAGGATTTAAATTTTTTATGTTGTTATTGTTTATACTTAAATATTTATAGTGGCATGTTTTGTACTAGAAGTTCAACAACAAATTTTTCAACTTGAGAAAATTGTGCGCATTTTTTTTGCCAACTGAAAATGCATCTTGACATGTTTTACTTTCACATCTAACTTACAGTTAATTCCCTTTTATTAATAAATAAAATAAATTCCTGAGAAAAAATAAATGAAATTTGACTTCACCAGTAGATATGATAAGGATTTAAATCTCTTATTGTTGTCTACGTGTAAATATTTTAAACGGCGTATAGTATACAAGAAGTTCAACGCCGAATTTCTCAAATTCTGAAAAATGTGTGTAATTTCTTTTTCCAGCTGAAAATACGTCCGTAATATGCCTTATTTTAACATTTTACTTTAAATATGTTTTCTTTAAAAAAAAAAAAGTACTCGCATCGAGTTATTAAACATATTCCCGAAAGAAATTAAATCAAAAAAAATTTTTTTGAAAATTTTATTGCTTTAAACATGATAATTTTTGTGTTGTTGTTGTTTATGCTTAAATATTTTAAGTGGTATAGTAGCAGTATAGTAGAAGTTCAACAACGAATTTTTCGAATTGTGAACATTGTATACATTTTTTTTTCAACTGGAAAAACATCTTTAACACGTTTTACCTTCACATTGTACTTGAAGTTAATTCTTTTTTAATAAAAAAAAAAATAAAATAAATTACTGAGGAAAGAGCAACAAAATTTGATTGTTCTAGATCAGGATTTAAATCTGCTGTTATTTATGAGTAGATATTTTAAATGGTGCATAGTATACATGAAGTTCAACGCTTAATTTCTCAAATTGAGAAAAATGTGTATAGTTCCTTTTTCCAGCTGAAAATACATCCTTAAAATGCCTTATCTTTGCATTTTACATTAAATATACTTTGTTTTAGCGAAAATAAATTTAAAAAAATGCTGGACAGTACATTAAATGTGACTGTGAAAAATGGTAAATGATTTGTTTGTTCGTACAGATTAATCCGCATAAATTTAAATTTGTGAACTGGATTAAAATGACGAATTTAGTGTGAAACACTTTACTCCAACAAGACTAAGTTTATTGAAACTTGAGATCGTAATTAACTTCCATTTGCATGACAGCCCTTCGTGGGACAGAGCCTTCTCTAGAACCTCCATTTTGCTCTTCCTCCATTCAATTGCTCTCCATTCTTCCCAATTGTTTTCCAGTTAGTAATTCTTAGGATTTTGAAATCCTCTTCCACACAGTTAAGCCTCTGATCTAAGGCCTATCTCTAACTCAAGCTTCCATTGGTTTGTAATTGAAGATCTTAATTGTCAAGGAAGAAGGATCCATTCGGCAGACGTTACCAGCAAGCTTTAAGCGTCCTATTTTGATGTATTTGTTGATATCAGCTTTCTTGAATAGCCTATATAGTTCAAAATTGTGTCGTTGTCTCCATAAGCCATCCACATTTATAGCACTGAAAAGTTTTCTGAAGGCAATCATAATTAACATGAAAATTTAATACTCATCTTTAGCTTTAATTAAAAGTAAATTAAATACTAAAATTAATTTAAAATTACGGTTTATCTGTTAGTAATATAGCAAATGACTATTTTTATAATGTATTGTGCTCCTCTTTGATTAGAATGCGTTTACAAATATATAGCCTGTATAGATCTATTGAAGCAAATTGCTGCTGAACATTTTCCTTTGAAATAGTTCTTTATTAAAAATGAAATAACCAACTATCCATTATTTTTTTAAATTTAAACACCTTGAGTTAGTCGGTTTAATATATTTTGGAACTGCACTGTAAGAAAATTCCGGATCAAATTTAGGTAAACCTTACCGGCACTCAGGGTACCAATACTTTTTACCGTAAAGTCCCTTTTTTCTAAAACATGTTGCGAAACAAAAAAAATCTGACATACCGTAATGTTTACAGTGATAATTGCCATAAAATCCCTGAATTACTCTAATTAAATATATATTACTATAAAAATTACGGTACAATATTTTACGTTAAAAATAGATTTTACGGCTGATGCACTCAAAGTGCTGGTACTTTATACCGTAATTTGATCCAGAATTTTTTACAGTTGGAAATTTTGCATGCATAAATTAATATTATGCGTGATATGATAACATACATAATTAAAGATGTTAAATGGTGACATCAATACCAAGCTCTAACGTTAAGCAAATTTAAAGCTGGAACTCTGCTCAACGTTAACATTCTGCTACATGCTAGTTGCCATATAAGCCCATCTACTAGTTGCTATATAAGCTTTGTTTGAAAGTAGGAAAACAGTATTTGTCAAATTGATACAAAATCACCTTTGTGGTGCAATATTATGTATTGCTGCATGGTGAATGAAAAAGAGAGATGTGCAGAACATAAAGGTTGGAAAAGGAAAAGATGTGCAGCACATAAAGATTGGAAAAACAGAAGATGTGCAGCAAATAAAGGTTGGAAAAAGAAAAAAATTTGCAGCACATAAAGGTTGGAGAAAAAGCAGATGAACAGCAAATAACAGATGAACAGCATCAGAAAGATCTTGCAGAAAGGGATGAATTTAAAATATCGGTGGTAATTCACATCTTATCTTTAAATGTTTCTTAATGTGTCACCATTGATATATAAGTTATAAACTTTGCAACAGTTAACAAACAACCAAAGTAAGTCATTAATTTAGAGAAGTAAAATGGTACACTAACTGAATTTAAAATATTTTTGTATATTAGCACAAATAAACTTTCTATAATAAAAATTTTGGACAAATAAAAATCAAAATATAACTACTATGCGTGAAAGTACTTATTTTAGCTCGAACAATAATTTCTAATAAATCCATTGCCTGTTCTTAGCTACCCGTTTATATTCTGTAAGATAATCCCTTAAGTGAAAGTAGGTGAATAGTATCGATCAAATTCATGCAAAATCTTCTTTGTGGTGCAATATCATATACTGAAGCATAAGAGATGATTATTTCTTGAAGATCCTACCAAAGTGGAAGAATTTGAAATACTGATGGTGTTTTTCTTCATGGATGGTTGACTTCGAAGTTTGAAGCCATCGTTTTTAGCTTTTTCTTTTTTTTATACTTATTCGTTTTTATTTCTTTTTCGGTGCGCCTCTTTTAAGACAGGCGGTCAATTCCCTTATTTTGGGTGCCGTAAATTTTCTTTAATATCCGACTTCCCTAAAGTTACGATGTCGTGTAAAAGAACCTTCGTAGAGCTGAGGAGCAGAATTGTAGGTTTTTGATTGGCGCGCTTAGGAAGACGAGAGGAATAGCCTCCGGTTAAAAAGCACTCTAAAATCGTTTTCTAGGGTCCGATTTTTCTTCTTTTTTTATTTTTATGGAGTATTTTCCGGAACATGAATCGATTGCCGTATGTCTAAGAGTACATCTGATTGTTGCTTCTTCTTTTTTTTTCTTCTTTCCTTTTCAACTTATTTTTCTTTTTAATTCTGATTCCACAAGATAAAAATCTCCCTTCTTAGAAAATGGAGCCTCTCGCCAAAAACTTTCCAAGAAAAATGAATGTTTAGGAAGATGTCGTTGATGTTTGAAAGGAACTAATAATGAATTACAATTAAAAATTTGAAAATTAGTGTATTTAAATCATTTTCTTGAGTGCCTTTTTTTTTAAATCTCAGTTATTTATTTTATTGTTTTTTTTTAATTAACCGGAAGCGAATGCTTTGTTTTCCATTTCTCTCAGTTTTCAATTTTTCATTCACAGGTTTTATTTTTAATTTTTGACAAATCTTTTCGAAGAAATCTATTTTAATTTAGATTTTAAAAAAAAAAACGCGTTTCGCCAATCTAGTTTTCTTAGCTATTAATAAGTCTACAGTCTCAGAAAAATTCTTTCAACGTTAAACCATTATATCGGTACCTTAAACTTCAACACCTTGCAAATTTGCAGCAACCTAATTAAATGTTAAATCGAATTGTGTTTCCGTTTTCGCTTACGTGCAAAAAAGCTTGAGAAGGATTAAATATCACTATAAAAAGGCTAATCTTGTCATCTTATTAAGATTGTAGAAGATTTGAACGATTTTAAGGTTCAACACGATCCAAAATTTACAAAGTATAAAATTGTGTCATATATATTTTAGTAAGTTGTTAATAGACTCTTTAATGCAATTCTTTGCAATTGGTAGCAAGTTAGCATTTATTGTAGCTGTGAGATATATTTTTAAAAAGTTTACGTTTTCATTCATGGTTAAAAGAAAAATAGTTTAATTAATTGCCTGGAAGGTCATCGGTCGTTAAAAGAGTAGTTAAAAGGAATACGTTGTAGCGGAATCACTCGGAGCTTTTCGTTCCAGACAATAGAAGTTAGCACCGAAGATCGAGGAATGGTTGTACACCAGAAAAATGAAATTAGGATTGATGTTTAGCACTATCGACCACGAGAAATAGCATTGTAAATGATACTTAATTGAAGCAGTACCTTTTTTAAGCTTCTGGTACCAGAGTTTTAACCCAAGCTGTTCTAAACTAACTCCACTATGTACGATTGTATGCTCTGGTTCGTGTTTCACTGATAGGATACCACCGTGCTGCCCACAAAGGGTGGGCACAAGATCATCTCAGATGGACACGAGATGAGTGGAGCGACATGCTCTTCATGGATAAGTACTGCTTCGTTGTACAACCTAACAACAGGTGGATAATCATCTGGAGAGAATGTGGTACTCGAAATACTTAGAAATTTGTAAATGAAAATGTCTGATTTGGTGGTCTTGGCGGGTATTTCTATCACCGGCCGTATCGGTCTGTAAATTATCAGAAACGAGACACTAATGTTTTGGCAAACTCTCTAGCAATAAAAGATGAATTTGTTCCAACTGATAATAAAACTAAATCTCACCATGACAGCAAGTGGACAATGTCCTTTCCGACGAAGAAGTCATCTTGACATATTCTCCTGATATGAAAATAATAGAACATGCTTAAAACATTCTAGGGAGAACGATTTCTAGTCTCTTAGTACTCCTAGAAGCATTTCAACAGTGTGGATGCTCTGATCTTCAGGAGTGAAAGATACTGTACCAAGCCCTCAATGATTACATACCTTGAAGGATAACGATATTACTTTCGATCAGGGAAAGCAATATCCTTAATTGACATTGATTTTTGTCCGAGAAATTTGGACCGACCGTTGCGAAATTTATTTTGTCCGAGTTATACTTGTTTGTATGGTATGCATGAGTTGTGCATTTTTTGTTTACCAACATAGAACGTCAATAAAATTTAATTATTCCTTGTTCATTGTTTTTTTTTTTTTTGCTATCTTTTATATACCAATACACTATATATTTGCCATTTGAATATTTTCTCCCCCGCAGTTTGTATTCAAAACTATAACGTCACTTAATTATTTTTAGTAACGTATGAAAAGGAAATGATTTGTAAGATTTAAACTTACATTATTAAAGAATGTTGTAAGGTATTTGCGGGAACATGACACTTTTAAAACTTTTCTGAAAACATTGTTGATGATTCTGCGCGTATTAAAAAAAATTAGGTTGTGTAACAAACAAACTGAGATAGTAAGGTATTTTTGAATATTTTTTATTATTGAGAAAATGGGTACTATGGTGTTTGGGGCAGAGAGACCAGCATAAATACACACATAAATCCCAGTTTATGATCTTGATACAGGTTTAACAATCAATCCACTTTTCATCCTGCTGTTATTATATAAAAGTAGAATTTTGTCCATAGTGAAACAAATATTGAGTAGCACCTCACTTTAATTCATATTGCAGTAATAGGAAGCTTTGTTTGTTAAATTTTAATCTGAAAAGTTTGTTCCTGGGCATCAAAATGCGTTTACATTAACCGTATACCTGTTCGAGCTCTTTGTCAGATCTTCTTCTTCTTCTTTTTTCTTCTTTTTCTTTCTTTTTTTTTTACACAAAACCAAGGATGACGTCAAAAAATAAATCTACTCAATCATAACCAACCAATTTATTTATATACATATTTCTTGTTGTTGTTTTCGGCAAACTTAAAAAGTAATTATGAAGGATCATCACTTTCCATCATTTTTTTAAAAATAAGAAATCTTTTTAAATCTCTTACTCAATATCTTTATACTTTATTTTATTTTATAACCGTCGTTGAACAGCCGATCCAATTTTTGGGTTTACGACTTCTAATCATCAACTACGTAGCCTTGTAATTTGAACCCAATCCAGTAGACAAGGGAACTCCTGGATCAAGTATTGGGAGAAATTCTCCTTCGTGGAGGACTTTTTGAGGGAACTAACTCGCATTTGCGTTACATGGAGAGGAAAACCACGAGAACCTCCCTCGGTTAGCCTGGCGGCGAAGGGACTCTAACCCATGATCCGTCTACCACTGAGGATATTTCGCGTCAGCACAGTCATCGGTGCAAGCTGGATGCGGATTCGTATAGACCAGCCATCGCCGGGATTCAAACCGGGTTCAATTCATTAGAAGGCGAACGCTCTATCCCCTGAGCCTCAGCAGCTCTTCAATATCTTTATAGAAATCGTNTTTTATAACCGTCGTTGAACAGCCGACCCAATTTTTGGGTTTACGATTTCTAATCATCAACTCCGTAGCCTTGTACTTTGAACCCAATCCAGTAGACAAGGGAACTCCTGCATCAAGTATTGGGAGAAATTCTCCTTCATGGAGGACTTTTTGAGGGAACTAACTCGCATTTGCGTTACATGGAGAGGAAGACCACTAAAACCTCCCACGGTTAGCCTGGCGGCGAAGGGACTCTAACCCATGATCCGTCTACCACTGAGGATATTTCACGTCAGCACAGTGATCGGTGCAAGCTGGATGCGGATTCGTATAGATCAGTCATCGCCGGGATTCAAACCTAGTTCACTTCATTAGAAGGTGAACGCTCTATCCCCTGAGCCCTCGCGGCTCTTCAATATCTTTATAGAAATCGTCAAAGATTTTGTTGATCGAGGGACTTTATTTTTATCCTCTTTTATGTGAATAGGACGCTGCAGTGTGTACCATTGAGCACTGTTCATCTTGCCCCGATTGCAACGTAAATAAAGCTTGGATATTTTTCCTTCTCAATTTTATGTAGCATATAGCAATTTCTTTCTTTTTATTGTGACTTTCCTTTGTGTTGTTGCGCGTATGTGCAATTAATCTTCACTTTTCTTAGATTCACTGATTCCACGATTTCTTGATTACACAATGTAATAGTTAAAGTTAAACAAAACGTGGGTCATTGCATTGAAGTTGCAGAAAATATGCATAGTTCAAAGAACAGATATTGCAGCCCAACGTTGAAATGATTTTTAAAATACGCTTTTAATGATTTTCCTGAAATTAAAATTATTTTACTTGCTTTCCTAAAATTTAAGAAACGGGGGACTATTTTTATGATAGAACTTTTTTTCAACCTCTTAATCTTTACTATTTCACAATAATTCAATAAGGACAATTGAGCTGCGATGGCTCAGAGGATAGAGCGTTCACCTTCCAATGAGGTGAATCGGGTTTGAGTTCAGCGATAGCTGGTTGATATGAATCCGCACCCGGCTTGCACCAAGCACAGCGTTGATTTGAAATATCCTTAATGGTAGACGGATCATGGATTAGAGTCCCTTTGCCATCAGGCTAACCGTGGGAGGTTCTCTAGGTCTTCCTCTCCGTGTAACGCAAATGCGGGATAGTTCCCTCAAAAAGTCCTCCGCGGAGGCAAACTTTCTCCCAATACTCGATTCAGGAATTCCCTTGTTTTCTGGATTGGGTTCAAAATTGCAAGGCTACGGAGTTGAGCCGTAGTAGTCTTAAACCTAAAAATTGGGTCGACTGATTAATGACGGTTATAAAATAAGGACAATTGACTCGAAAAATATTATCTTACTATCCGAAGTCATCGAGTATTAGAAGAATGTAGTGGCTACCAGGATAACGTGCAGACATAAAAGCGCATGTCCGAGCATAAGAAGCGTCGGTTTCGTTCGGAAAAAGAAGAATTTTTCTTTGAAAAATTTTTTTGTAATTTTTTTTTGTAATTTTGTAATTTTTTTTTTTGTATTTTCTTGTAATTTTTTTGTAATATGTAATTTTTTTTTTTTTTGTAACTTTGGACTTCGCAATTTTGACTGCAATGCGTGTCATAGTATCTCTGAGTGAGTATCTTTAGTTATTGTTACTCTTACCCCGATTGCAACGTGAATGGAGTTTAATTTTTCTCAATTTTATGTTGCATTTAACGATTTCCTTCAACTTTCGCTTGTGTTGTTACGCGTATGCATAACTTATCTCCACGTTTTTGAGTTGATTCAACGATTTCTTGATTGCACAATAAAATAGTTAAAAAAAGAAAAAAAGCGTGAGTTATCATATTGAAGTTGTAGAAAATGTGCCTGATTGATTCAAAGAACAGGTATCACAGTTCAACGTTGAACATTTTAAAATACACTTTTATTGTTTCTCCGGAAATTAAAATTATTTTTTCTTGATTTCTTAAATTTTTTTTTTTTAAAAAAAAAGGATAATTTTAACTATACAACTTTTTTTACTTTAACTTCAAATAAATATATCCTATTGCATAATAATTCAACAAGGACATTTTAGCCCGAAAATCTAACCTTACTATTCGAAGACATCGAGTATTAGACGAAGTCAGAGGTTACTAGGAAAACGTGCGTATATCAAAGCACGTGTGCGAGCATAAGAAACGTCGGTGTTTCTTTCGGAAAAAGAAAAAAAAAAAAAAATTTTTTTTGTCTTTCTTTTTCTTCCATTGTGTGCAAATTTGACTTTTCTTGGGTGACCGAAGGATTACTCGGAAAGGAAAATTTGAAAACAAAAACAAAAATAGAATATTCAATCGCCAAAAGAAATCTACTTAGCTTTATCTTTTCTTTTTTTCTTTTCTTCAAAGGTAACCTTGTCTTCGAAGTAAAATTCAACAATTTTGGAGTTTTGGAAAACATATTTTTGAATGGTACGCATCAGAGAACAGCACTATGGGCTTTGAGTGTGTATTCCGATGAACTTTTCGAATTGATGTTAGAGAAACGTCACGCTTTTACTCAACGATTCCAGGTAAAAAGACCAATGAATTGAGATGAAGAGAAAATATGGTAGAAACTATTTTACATTCCTTACAGCACGATATATTTCGAGAAACGTTCTTTCGTGACTAAGAGGGAACCAGGAACGACATTGAAAAATAAATAAACACACATAAAGAAGATGTTTATTGCCCGTCCAACAACTATACACTTTAAAGAAAATTTCAACGGATGAAATAGCCACAAGCATAAGCAATTAAATCTTGGATTTTATGAAATATTATGATTTTTTTCTTCTTAATGTTAATGTATTCGTCTTTCTTAGAATTTCATGACCACTCAGTAATTTTTCACTTTTATTTCTGCTTTTCTCAGATATACATTAGGTGATAAACTTAAGCGTGAATACAATATTTTATTCAAACGAGGAAACTTATTTCATTACGTAATTTAGCATAGGCAAAGGAAATTGAACCCCGTTTAGAAGCGATTACCATTTTCACATACTTGGAGCATTTAATTGATTAATTCGTCCAAAATTTTGGATCGATATGTTATTTCAATTGCATTGTATTACCTCCGATTGATGATTGAGGCTTTAATATCGCTGATGCGTTTGTGCAAATAATTTACTTCACATGCTATGCATAATATGAAGAAAATATAAATACTTTTATCTCAAATTTTTACTTCAAGAAAGCATGATGAAAATATATTTTCACGACCAGTGTTTGATACAGAACTGTAAGGAAGGAATTGTACAAGCAGCAGCTATATAAATATTATATAGGTGTATCGTATTTTCCATGCCTTTGATATTAATTAAAGAAATAAAAATATAGAAGTGTATTTAATTAATGGGGGATAGTGAATTTTTTTATTGATACCGCCATTTGAGGTTAATTTAACCACTTTTTAATTTAAGACATCAGCAAACTCAATTGTATTTACTTCAGAGACTAATTAATTGCACAATAAAAACAAAACCGAACTAAAAACGGAAACAAAACGAAAACGAAAGTAAGTTAATAGTAGATAATATCAGGCGCTAATGCTGCTTTAAATATGATCACTATAGCATAGCACAATAAAAACAAAGAGAAAAACGAAGAAAATTAATAAGTTTTATTAACTGCGCATAACCTGCAAGTATATAGAACTCATAAAATAAGCTAAAATATTGAGAAAATATGGAAAATAATAAAAAATAATGACAAGAGAAGAAAATTATTAAAAATAATTTTTCAAAAGTATTTAAAAAATATAATTTTGGATATCGAAGAAAAAAAATTAAAAATCCGGAAAACAAAACAAAGAAAAGATATAATCTCTTTATCAGCCCACACGATTATATCCGCAAAAAGGAGTGCTTTCTAATATTGTATTAATATAGCCAAAGCAAAATATATCAATACAATAGTGTGAGGAGTACTCAAAAAAATTGAAAAGAAATTAGAAGACATTAAGTAAAAAATATATACGAAAAAACAAACAAATATATCAAGCAAAAATTATATTTTTAAATACTTTTGAAAAATTATTTTTAATAATTTTCTACTCTTGTCATTTTTTATTATTTTCCATATTTTCTCAATATTTTAGCTTATATATATGTATATATATACATTAAAAAATTCAAGGTTTCGTGTTAAATAATTAAAGTTCAGTTCATAAGCTCAAGTGGAAAAGTGTAGCATCTTATTTTGATTATATCAGGATGTGTATTAAGTACAGGCATCCTTAATGCACCATCCGTAGAGTCATTTTTACCGTAAAGTTTAATACCGTAGTTTTACAGTTATATTTTTTTAATCACGGTGATTCAGTGGCCTTACAGAAAATATTACTGTAAAAATTACGGTGCATCCGATTTTTATTCCGTTGAATTTTACCGGAATTTTTCGCATGGTGCTATAATGCTGAGATCTACAAAATTTACATTTAAAATTTTTTGAAAAAAAGTTTCCGTCTTTTGGTACCTCATACAATGAAATACCAAAGAATATGACAACATATAAAAAATCAAATTAGAAATATAATCAATGAAATCAACCAATCATAAAATAATCATTTAGTGCTATGTTTAAAAATTGTTTACAAGGAATTTAACTTAGAATTACGAGCACGGTGATTGAAGTTATGAGGATACATTGAGAAATTTACGATACATTTATGGGGAAATTACCTATTTTAGATCTAAGTAAAGGTTCCTAATCATTAATTTAAAACACACATTGGATTAAAATACATAATTCAAAACTTTGCTAAAACTAGGAGCTTATGGCATGAGAATAACAATCACACTCAAAACAATGCTAAAATCAGAGTCCAGCAATTCACCCAACATTCTATCTTATTTTTTACATAGTAACATTTTTCCTAAAAATTCTTTGATATTATCACTAATATATAAAAAACGCCAATAACATCTTCAAACAACTACGAAAATTAATAACACTTAGTCGAGACTTTTAAGATCTTAGACCTTTCGGATTCTAAATTGCTTAAAGTTTGAAAATGATGCTGTAACATATATTGTTAAAGACTGATGAAGAAATGTTTTAAAATTTGTTTTTGATTCCGAAGTATATGCATCTGCAAATAATATGTCAGATTCGTTTAAGGAGGAAGGCCTAAACACTCTAAAACCTTTTTTTTTTCATAGCTCGAATCAATTAAAGAAACTATTTCCAAATTCCTCAAAGAAAATTAAAAAGTTTTAGATGAACAACAGTTCCTTAAACGCAGTAACAATTACTTCTTATTACTGTGACATTTAAATATCCAATTACTGTGATTATTTGACAGGGGTTTTACTTTCTTTTCTGAAGACAGACTCAAGTTAATTACAGTCATTCCCACCTCGCGCAACATAGCATATCCAATATCAGTTTTCAAACGCGTTATATCGACGAATTCATTACAAGTTAAAACTTCGTTTACATGATAATTGTCACGTGACTTAACTCAGCCATTAAGACTTCTATTTCATGCAAGATATCATTAGATATGACATTCGAAAATATGAGGATTTAGTTGCGTTCTTTTTCGTTGTCTTCTGTTTCAAAAACTCCGTGATGTGTTAATAGGAATATTTAGTAACAGTTATTTTTTACAAAGAAACTTTGAAATGTATCAAGCTTTAACTTGTGGAGCAATTTCTCTCGAAAAACAATACTAATTTGTAATTATAAATATCGTTGTTAGTTCAAGCTAATTATTTACGTATAAATCATACAGCTCATCAAAAGAAATGTGATGAAATTGGCGAAAATTGTAGACTATCGTATTTAATTACAGATAAAATAATCCTTCTCAAAATAATGATTTAAAAGTTTTAATCTTGCATCATTATCCAGTAACTTTAAATCTAATTATAAATACCTGACAGTACTTAAAAGCTGTTATGATTTATTTTTATCAGCATTTTGTAATAGTTTGCTGTCGCTGCATTTCATACTTAATACTATAATTGCGTACTCCAGAACTTAAAATCATTTATTTTCTTGATAGCGGATATGGGACTGCAATATATATGAAATTTTTTTTTTTTATACAGAATTAAACTTATTTTTAATATGTTTGAAAATTCGTGTTAGTTAATAACAAAAATTTTCGATATAAGAACGTTTATATTTTTCTTAGCGTGTTAACGACTATCAATATTCGTCTCTATAGCCTTGAAATTTGTAGCGCAACCGAGAAGACAACTGCACTGTGAGAGCCGCGATGGTTCAGGGGATAGAGCGTTCGCCTTCCAATGAGGCAAACCGGGTTCGAATCCCAGTCGATGCGAATTCCGCATCCGGCCTGCACCGACCACAGTGCTGACGTGAAATATCCGCAGTGGTAGACGGATCATGGGTTCGAGTCCCCTTGCCGTCAGGCTAGCCGTGGGAGGTTCTCGTAGTCTTCCTCTCCATGTAACGCAAATGCGGGTTAGTTCCATCAAAATTTCTCCCACTACTTGATCCGGAGTTCCCTTGTCTTCTGGATTGGGTTCAAATTACAAGGTTACGGAGTTAAACATTGGTAGTCGTAAACCCAAAAATTGGGTCGGATGTTCAACGACGGTTATAAAAAAAAGTGCACTGTTACTCCTAGATTAACATACTGACTAGTTAGCCTTCGTGGAGGACATTTTGATACAACTAACCAGTATTTGAGCTGGGAGGAAAACCACGAAAACATTCCACGGTTACCAAGATCGCAAGGAGATTCTAACCCATGGTTTTTCCACCAATAATAAGTCAACACTGCGGTTGATGTGAGTTGGAGCAGAATTCATATCAACCATCCATCGCTAGGATTCATTCGAACCTAGGTCACTTCGAGGCGAGCCACCCTGGCTCGAACAGATTGATCGTTGCTGAACAGCCAACTCAATTCTGAATTTACGACTCCCAATGCTCAACTCCATCCCCATGTAATTTTAAACCCAAACCAGAAGACAACGGAAATCCTGGATCAAGCATTGGAACAATTGGAGCTTCGTGGAGATCCTCTAGGTCTTCTAGATTTTTGGATCTGTCTTGTTTGTATTTTTTATTCTCTGGGCATTAACTAGACGCTTATCGAATCACCAAAAGGCATTGTTATCTGAATGAGTGTCGCAGCATCAGATCTTAATGAAATACAAAGATTCTTCCAATGTCTCCATGATTCAGTCAGTAGTCAATGAGAAAGCGCTCGTTTGTAGCTGGAGTAAAACTTATTTCTTTTAGCTAGTTCTAAATACCCTAGTAGTTGTGATTATTAGCTTTGTTACACATTGTAAATATCGTTGATTTTTAAAATATTGCAGCCTGATTGGTTGGTTATCCACAATTTTTTTATTACGGAAAATGTTCAAACAAAGGAGAGGAAAAAAAACGCTTTCAATTAGTACTAAGAGTTTTATAGTTTGTACTTGTTATAAATAGGACGCTAATGTAAGCATAACAGCCTGATTGATCTTAACAAACTTTGCATCAGAGAAAAATGTTCAAAAAATTATTTATCATCCTTTAGTGGGTACTGATAACAAATAGGATGCTAATTGGTTAAAATTCAAACAAATATTAAACATGCATCACTTTGTTTACATAGGAAATGTAGGTTTACATTGAGTTTAAAAAATAAAGAAAGGCTACACATTAAGATAATTATATGCAAAACCATGAAAAACTCCACTTCAAACATACTGTAAAATAAATGTTGATCATTAACCCAATTAGTCAGTTCTTCTGTATACATAAGTTATTAAAGTGATATCTAAAAAATATTTAATTTTATGTTTGAGAAAAACAATTTTCTCTGCAAATACAATTTTCTTAAGAGATTGTGTTCAAATAATCAAAGGCAAATGTTTATCTTGTGGGTAGCCGTGAAGAGAAACTGGAAAGGGGAAGAGTCGAGCAGAACATATCAAAAATCGTATATAAGCTACCTGTCCGCCTTTTGTCAATAGAACAGGTCCTTTACATTCTCAATGCCGATTGAATCTTTTGTCAATCGAACTTCCACCAACGGTTGTCATAGTTGCCTAGAATCTACTAACACAAACGAAATGACAAACCAGATCGCTTTTTTATTATTATTTATTTTTATTATTTGAATAATAACATATTATGGTTTTTCTTCTGTCCCCACACCCTTGATAAAAGAACACAAACTAATAATAAAGCTAAAAATGAAAAATATAAAGTAGCTCTTACGCTACCATAAACGTCATGTCTTCCGACAACGTACAAGGCACGCTATGTGACTCTTAATCGTTTTGTCAGGCCACATGTTTTTGCGTAAGCTTTCATAAAGACGAGAAAAACTACAAAAATAAAAACATGCACAACCGTGTAAACTTTGCGTTTTAAAAGTCTAACGATGAAAAGTTTGCGTACCTCAACGCCAAGTTCTACTTGTCACGGAATTACAAATAACCTATAGATGGTGAATATAGAAATAATGAATGAAGGCTAGAAAAAAGCATGTTTTGAATATGTAATTTTAAACAAATATTCTGAAAAACTTTTCTTTCGATTTGATAAGGAAAAGGAGGCAAACATGCTTCGAACAAAAACAAAAACACAGTAGGACAAGTTGTATACGTATTGAGACAATGCAGTATCGTATTAATTATGGATGCCCGAATGGCCTATCTCACGCAAATAAAGGCATCGAAAAAAAGATTTTGGCAACTGCTTTAAAAGAAAATAAATAAAATGAAAAATGTGTGCTGGACACGTGTAGATGGTTTTTATTTAATGATTGAAGTTCTATTCAAGAAGAATTTCTTTGAATTCTTAGTATTGTATAATAAAGTAATTTAATGAATAAGTAAAATGTATAATTCATGTTAAAAATTAAGAAAGAGCTAAAATTTATTAATTAATATACTATTAAAGACAAAAACACGAGAGTTTTTATTTTTTTAAAGCTAATTTTTTAAACTATTTTTTTCTTCTCGATTTGTGTATGCTCTTTGAATTTTTCGAGCGAGTTGAACCATATTATATTTCAAACTTACCTTACTATAGTTCTGAATTTAACCATATTATCGCCGAAGACTCCCCATGTAGTAAACTGACTGATGCACGTTAAATCCGTCGAGTCGCAAAAGTCCTCCATGTTCCTATAACAAATTAATACCTCTGGGGGTACTGGATTGGAGATTGATCGTTCTCTGATTCAGGTCAAAATTACGATCGGTGGATGAATGAATGGATGTATAGATGGGTCAGCCCTATAAACGGGTTTGACGTTTGGTGTGGCAGAAGTCGAATTCTTGGTCATAGATGGCGCCACCGGAAAACAAGAACAATCGCACCCCCTCTGCCTAAACAGGCATGCGTCAACAACTATACTATGGTTCAACTAGAATGGGAACATTGTTCATTTTAACACTGTATAAAGGTTGCAGCATATTTGTACCGTATTATATCTAATTCGATGTACTGATATAATGGGACATCGATGAACCAATTTCTTTTTAATGAGTGGAATGAAGATTTTATTTCTTACCTAGTACTAGGACAAACTCACTTGCAGAAATTTAGCTGATTTAAATAGCAACAACTTTAAACTATTTCCATTTCTTTTTCGAAACATTCAAACTTATCATCTACTAATTTATCGGATATATATTAAAAAGTTCAGTATTAAATTCTGGTGAAAAGGTACGAAGCTAACTGTGCCGGTACTTTTTACTGTAAAATCCATTTTTACCGCAGTAATTTATATAACATAAAAATCTGATGCCCCGTAATTTTTACAGTAACAATTACTGTAAACTCACCGAACACTCTCATCAAATAAATATTAGTATGAAAATTACGGTACAATATTTCACTGTAAAAATTAATTTTACTGACGATGTCCCAAAAGTGCGAATACCTTAATTTGATCCAGAATTTTTTAAAATATAGGAGGTCAGTCTAAAGTTGCGACCAACCCTCTTTATCATGGAAACGCGTTTTCTTGGAAACGTTTTAAAAGCCGTATTAATGAATTCAATTTGAGGTGGCATAGCACTTAAGGCCCTGGCCACATTTTGAAAGACTGGAGTTCTTTCCGTGGAAGCGCATTGAACTGAAGTTCATCCAACTTTGGATTTATGAGAACCAGCATAACTGGGAAGTAAAGGTGGCCAGTGCGAAATGAGCTATACCGTTAGTCACGAAATTGTAGAGCCTATACCTCCGTGACCTCCTTGGTAAGAATATGCGGTTGCGAAAGTGATTTACTTTTATTTAATTAATTAATAAAAGAGGTCGAAAGGTTTAAAAAAATTGAGAATAACAGCAAAAAATTAACAGATGAGAAATTTAATATAATTTTTATTAGTGTCTATTTTGTGTCTATTTTGTTTAGTGTCTATTTTATTTTTTAACAATCTTCATACAAATTAAAATAAAATGTGATAAAACTTTTCTATAATCTTATAATACAAAACCTAGCAGTTTAATTCTATAGCAAGATTTTTATTTTTTCATATAATAACCATAGCGATAAGATGCCAAAACTCCCAAATAACATAGATATTAAAAAACAAAATACATTATTTTGTGTCATAAAACTAAATAGTTATAAAATATGATTTATCGCTTTGAAGTACATAACTTAAACTTTTTCTAATATTGAAAACAAATAGACAATAAAAATTGCATTGTCTATTTGTTTTATTTTCTCATAAAAAGTTTTTTTTTCTTTTTTGCTTAAAGAGTTTTAGTTTAACGAACTGTCAATGTGTGCTTAACGCACCGTAATGCGGTAAAAGAAAGCGAACATTAAACTTTTTTTAAAAAAAGCAAACAAACAAAAACATGACTTGTTTTTGATTGGGCATTTATCATGTCTTTGTTTATAGTAAAGTAGATTAAAACAAATTGCTTTCAATTTATTTTTTAGAGAAATATTGGGAGAAGCAATAAAAGATTAAACATTTTTTTTCGTAATTAAACTTAATTTTGTAACAGATTTAAGAAGAAAAAAAAAACTCTCACCTATTTGTTTCGTTTGACAGAGCTTTAGTACTTACTTTTATTTTATATTTATTTTTGTTCATTTTATTCTTTTTGTTTGTTTTTATTTCTTATTCATTTTAATTTTTAATTATTTATTCTCATATTTGTATTTAGTATATACATTGTTTATTTAATTTCGATAAAAAATTTATTTTAACAAACTGTTTTAGTTTAATAAACTGTCTATTTTAACATCTTAAATTTAACTTAATGATAAAAAAGTTAACAAATTACATACTGAAGTAATAAAAATGTCTAAATTCAATAGTTGTAAATTTTTTTTTTTTACTAATTGTAAATCGTCTTTTCGCTAATGATCATACCATACACTGAGGAAAAAAGTATGATCAAAACAACCAGAATATGGTAAAATGTATCGTGTTTTTGACTCTATGGGAATAACAAAAAGTACAGTATTTTTTATCGAAGTGATTTGTTAAAGATTTTTGGAAAATTATCAATTAAATACTGTTTTATTGTGTGTGTTGAAATTTGGCAAATGTAGTAAAATTTAGTAAATTTATCATAATACCTTAAAGTATTGCATAAAATCCACTTCTTCGGTCAAATTTATTTCTTAATTTTGTACTTGCTACTAAATGTGTGGTAATGAGAACTATAATTTTACCATATGAACGGAAAAATACCAAATGAATGATAAATGCGGTATATTTTGGTTTTATTACCAGAATTATGATTTTTTTCCCCACCAAAAAATTTCTTTAACATGCAATACCATAATTTTAGAAGAATTTTTTAAAATTCAGTTCTTTAATACGTGGTATTATCTTACTCTCCTTTACACCCGGAGAAAAATTCTGGTAAATTTCCGTACCGCATGGTAAGGAAATTCCTGGCAAAAAAATGAAAAAAACAGCAACATATTTTTGGTTATGAAACCAAAGAATACGATATTTATAGATCACTATTTGATAATTTTTCCATTCAAATTGTAACGGTTTACCGGAAATTTTGGTTTTCAGAATTATATTTCTTATTACAAAAACAGTGATAAACAAATACAATACTGAAAAGTAAATTTAACCAGATAAATGGCTTTTATGCCATGTTCTAAGAAATCATGAAAAAACTAACAAATTTAGCCACATTTACTAAACTTTATCACACATTATTACACTATACTATGTTATGGTTTTTTGAACAAATTTTTTTCTTAGTGTACTATTTTCTTAATCACTCAATTCGTAGATAGAAATACATATGTTATTAATTTTTAATTATTAATTTTTAATTTTTAATTCACAATTAATAAAAATTAAAAAAAATATTAGCTCATCTTTCAGATCAAGGAAATACGTTTATAAGTTCGTTTTGATTTAATTTAATATAATAATGTTGATTTATATTTATAACTTCAAATAATTTGTTACATTTTTATAACTTTGGTGAAAATATATATGCCACTAATTGCAAAAAATGTCAATAAGTTAGTTATGGTGATGATAATATAACAGCAGTGATAGTTGATTTTTAGTAATTCTTACTTTGCTAATTATTAACCTTAATAATGGTAGTAAAACGATGAGTTTCTATGATGATATTTTACGAACTAGTAACTGTAATGATAATTTGCATGTTAATAATTGTAACGATTATTTGTATGTTAACAACTATCAGAATTATGTACCTGCTTTAATAATTTGTAAATAGGTAACTGTTATGATAATTTGGATATTTGTAATTAAACCCATAACTTACGTGATTTTATAACCCTCGTTGAACAGTTGACCCAGTTTNTAAAATAAAAGCCTTTTATTAATTCTGATCCGGTTCAAGTATTCTTTTCATCATCTGATTTCATCGCAATCTTCAATTTGTCAGTATTCTTCAACTCGGCCCACTATACCAATACAAACTCCACCCACACCTTAATATTCCACCATCATCACCAATATAAATGGCACCCTGAATAATACCTTCTTCATAATGCTATTAATTTTTAATTATTAATTTTTAATTTTTAATTCACAATTAATAAATTAATAAAAATATTAGCTCATCCTTCAGATCAAGGAAATACGTTTATAAGTTCGTTTTGATTTAACTTAATATAATAATGTTGATTTATATTTATAACCTCAAATAATTTTTTACATTTTTATAACTTTGGTGAAAATATATATCCCACTAATTGCAAAAAATGTCAATAAGTTAGTTATGGTGATGATAATATAACAGCAGTGATAGTTGATATTTTAGTAATTCTAATAATACTTTGCTAATTATTAACCTTAATAATGGTTGTAAAACGATGAGTTTCTATGATGATATTTTACGAGTTAGTAACTGTAATGATAATTTGCATGTTAATAAGTGTAACGATTATTTGCATGTTAACAACTATCAGAATAATGTACCTGTTTTAATAATTTGTAAATAGGTAACTGTTATGATAATTTGGATATTTGTAATTAAACCCATAACTTACGTGATTTTATAACCCTCGTTGAACAGTTGACCCAGTTTTGGGTTTACGACTACCAATATTTAACTCCGTAGCCTTGTAATTTTGAACCCAATCCGGAAGACAAGGAAGCTCCTGGATCTAGAATGAAGAAACTTGAATGGAGGAACTCTAGAATGGAGGATTTTTTGATGGAACTAATCAACAGTTGCGTTAAATGGAGAGAAAAACCACGAAAACCTCCCAATGTTAGGCTGACAACAGGGGAACTGTAACCCATAAACCATCTACCACTGAAGATATTTTACTTCAGAGCTGTAGTTGGAGCGAACCGGGTACGGAATACGTATCGTATGTTACGTATGTTACGTATCATACGATACGTATCGTATGTTACGTATACGTATGTTTTAATAATTTGTAAATAGGTAACTGTTATGATAATTTGGATATTTGTAATTAAACCCATAACTTACGTGATTTTATAACCCTCGTTGAACAGTTGACCCAGTTTTGGGTTTACGAATACCAATATTTAACTCCGTAGCCTTGTAATTTTAAACCCAATCCGGAAGACAAGGAAGCTCCTGGATCTAGAATGGGGAAACTTGAATGGAGGAACTCTAGAATGGAGGACTTTTTGATGGAACTAATCAACAGTTGCGTTAAATGGAGAGAAAAACCACGAAAACCTCCCAATGTTAGGCTGACAACAGGGGAACTGTAACCCATAAGCCATCTACCACTGAAGATATTTTACTTCAGCGCTGTAGTTGGAGCGAACCGTGTACGGAATACGTATCGCCCATCTATCGCTGGTGTTCGAACCTGGATGACATTGGAAGGTGAGCGCTTTATCCCCTGAGCTTCCACGACTCACGTGCAAGTTGTTGTACTGATAATTTACATGTTAATTAGTAAAATGATTCTAATAGGGCTCTAAATAAAAGTGCAACAACAAATAAAAACAGCATATTGCTGCTAAAATAAATAGTTTTCATTGTTTACTGATTGCAATAAACTTAAAATTCAATGACAGAAATTTTATTGAAAAATAAATAACACTTTAAATATTAGTGCTATTCATTTTTGAATCAAAGCTTATACGAAAAATGGTTTTCATTATTTAAATGAACTGATTGCGATATACCGTAAAATAAAATTACAGCAATTTTTAAAAAAATAAATAAATAACGCTCTAAATATTAGCGTTATTTACCTTTGAGCTAAAGCAATAGTCATTATTTAAACATAAGAAGTCGAAATCTCTTGTATTCATGAATGACAATAACAATCGATAAAAGTAATCAGACGTTTAAGGAAGTTTTTCACAATCTTTCCAAAATGTGTTGGAAACTAGAGTTTTCAGAAATTAAGGAAGAAACGATCAATTCGGTAAAATATCCACCTTCACATATTCTCTTCTTTGCATAACAAAACAAGTCTGAAGTTTTCAAAAAAAATTCTTCTTTCTCATAACATTTTATTCCTTTTTTGTTTGTTTTTATGGAGAGAGAGTTTTCTGTATAAAATGCAAACAAATACAGAACTAAATAAATAAGAAAAAAAAAGAAGGTCGGAGCCGTCTTTCGTGCTTGCTCGTCATCCATTATAGGAAGACAGCTAAGGGGGTTGAATCTTTTGTCAAAGCCGGGGTGGGGGAAATTCTCTTTTGTGGGGGGTGTTTGAATATAAAATGATACCGAAGCGAGAAAAGAGATCGCATAAGCTGCATACAAATTGGTTTAATGAAGGAAAAACGTGAATTTTTAATGAAGGATATTGAGGGTTTAATTGAAGTATCTAATTACACGCCTAAAGGATAAAAAAATATCTGATCATCTTAAGAAATTAATGTTAAGAAACTGAAAACTGTGTATGCGTTCAAAGGTTTTTCAGTAAGTACAATGAGAATAAAAAAACTGGTCAAAATTACCAGAATGTGGTGAAATTTTCTTGTTTCTGGCTCAATGGGAACACCAAAAAAGCACAGTCTAAATGTGGAAAAATTTGGTTAATTTTATCATGATACCTTAAAGCGTGGCATGAAATAATTTATTTGGTCAAGTTTACTTTTCAGTTTTGAAATTTTTGCTAAATGTTTTGTAATAAGAATTATAATTTTGAAAACCAGAATTTCCGGCAAACCGTTACCATATAAATGGAAACCCTTACTATGTGAATGGTTCAGATATCGTATATTCTGGTTTTATGACCAGAATTATGTTTTCCTTCTCCTTTTTACCAGAAACGTCTTTACCATGCACTAATTTTAGCAGAATTCTTTTTCTCTGTTTAGAAGAGAGATAGTATTTTAATTAGATTACGGAATAATTTTATTTTCTCATTTTTATTTTAATATAACGAGATTAAAAATATATGCAGTAAAGTAAAAAGGTCTCCGGCCAGTATTACATACAAATAAAAAAATTACCGTATTGCTTAGTAAAATCATTTATGGTAAATTAAAAAATAATAATAAAAAAAAACATAATTCTGTTGATAAAAACCAATGCATGCTGTATTTTAACCATTCTTTTGGTAATATTTCCGTATATGGTAATAGTTTACCTGGTTTTCAGAATTATAGTTCTTTTTACCACACATTTAGTAGAAAATATAATACTGAAAAGTATATCTTAACGAAGAAATGGTTTTAATGCCATGCTCTAAGATATCATAATAAAATAACCAAATATACCATATTTATCAAATTTGAACTCTTATACAACAATATTTTATTAATAATTTTACCAAAATCATTATCAAAGCTCTTCTATAAAAATTTCCGTGTCTCTTATTGTTTCCATGGAGCCAGAAACATGATAAATTTTATCATATCTTGATAGTTTCGACCATAATTTTTTTCTCAATCTACTAACAACTTCCCTCAGCTATTCTAATTTCAAAAATAACTTTAAAAAGGCGCATAAATATTTTGAGTGAGATTCTTGGGAAAAAAGTATTACACATATTATTTATCGAAATGCTTCTTTGTAGTAAATTGATTAATAATGAAACAAACTGAAGCTATCTTGACTTCATAAACTATATACCAGTAGACCTAAAAATAAGAAAGCTATGTTAGTAACCGAATGCCTGATACGAGCTGGAATTTTATTTTATGCTATAATCGGCGTTGAACTGCAGATTGAATTCTGAGTTTACGACTAGCAAGTACAACTCCATAGCCTTGTAATTTTATCGTCACTTCTTCGAGGAAATAAATTTCGTCAAGAGTAAAGAAATATTTCGTCATTCTAGTACCGATCATCTTGTCTAGCCTGAGAGATATTAATGTTATATTTATATTTATAACCGTCGTTTAACAGCCGAGCCAATTTTTTGGGTTTACGACTACTAATGTTAAACTCCGTAGCCTTGTAATGTTGAACCCAATCCAGAAGACAAGGGAACTCCTTGATCAAGCATAAGGACAAATTAGTCTTCGTGGAGGACTTTTTGATTGAACTATTCTGCATTTGCGTTATATGGATAGGAAAACCACGAAAATCTATCACGGTTAGCTCGATAGTAAGAGGATTCTAACCCATGATCCGTTTATCACTAAGGATATTTTACGTCAGCACTGTGGTCGGTGCGAGCATAAATCGAATCAACAAGTCATCGCTGGGTTTCGTACCTGGGTAACCTCATTTGGAGGCGAACGTTTTATCTCCTGAGTCAAGAAGGCTCGCGGACTGACATTAATAAACTTTAATAGAAATTAGTACTTAAAGCAGTTACATTACATTACTAAACTGTATATTCTTTGGTAAGTTTTCAGAGCTTGCCCTAATAATGGTTAATAAGCAATAATTAGAGAAAAAAAATTTATTGATTTATTGCTATTTTGTAAATTAGTCAGTACCAAAATCTTTGTACTAGCATTCCAGCTACGTACCGTAATTATTCTATTGTAAGGAGTTAGCAAAAGGGCATGAATTACTACTGCAGGCCTAACGAAATAAATAAAGAGAGATAAAATAAATAAGTAAAAACAACCAAATAAAAAATAAATAGAAAATAAACCTAATAAATAAATAGAAATCTTTATTGATTACCTCAATCTTAGAATAACAGTTATACGGAAAGAAAAAAAAAATTAAAATGTGTTGAATGACCATTTCAATTACTGCTGCAGCTATTCACTGTTTTGTTTATCTCTTTTCACAAAATCATTAACAAATAATAGCTAATTTACAAAGTAATATTTATTTTTATTTTTTTCTATTTATTTATTTTTGTATTTCTTAGACATAAAACACTAATTGCTTTATACAAAGCATGTATATGACAACAAAAGAAATTTTAAAAATTTGCACTATTCCTACAATCAAAATAATAAAAACTTTATTTCAAGCCACCCTTTGTCACTTTGCATTTCACTATATTAAGACAAAGTAAATAATTAGGATTTTCTGTGTAACAACGCTTACTGTTTACTTTGAACTCAAGATAAATTATTATTTGAATTAACAAAATAAGATACTCCAAGGAAATTCTAATCTTCGTTCCTGACAATATTGATTTCATCCTCAAATAATTTCAGAACTACACAATGTGATTAATCACCCGTCTAAATCTCCGATAAGAGAATACTTTGTATTTAGAACGTAGCATTTTAGCAATTCAACATGATTTCTGACGCAACTTGTCTAATTAATTATTCGAAGAAAAGTGTAAGCTACTGTAACAGATTCAAAATTTAAAAGAAATAAACATATTTGCCAAAAAATGACTAATGATCTGGAAAATCAATAGGAAAGAGAAAAAAAAAGAATTAGAAAAGTACTGTTTGATACGTTCTGTTAGCGAAACTAGTTATTTCTTCTCACAGAGTTTTGAAATTAGCAGTGAATTCCGTCAAAAGAGGGCATTGATGTCTGGAGGAGCTGAAGTAAAATGATTCCTGCAGCATGTCAGACTAGTTATATTAAAATTGGCCTTGGTTATTTTAAGAACATCGTTTTAATAGTTTTTCTCAGATAGCAGCATCTGTTGGCAAAATTTTAACTAAATTTGAAATTTGGTATGAATAAATAGCCTCATTTTCAGAGCAGGTCTTTTTTTTATAACTTATTTCGTTTTTTAGTCAATAATTAAATTGTTTGCAATTTTGGGACACAAGTAAAAAAAGAAAATGTTAGTTGGGCTTTCACTAGCTCTATTTTGTGATGTTAGAAGTTGGAATAAGATTTGTTCATGTATTGAACAGACTAAAAATAATTGTTCGGATAAGTTTCAAAACCAATTTGATTAAAAGAAATTGAAAAAATAATTTTAGGAAAGTAACATAAATTCACATATAATGAGCTTGTAATTAACTTTCTATTTTGTATTCATGCATGAATTATCAGTTTGCTGATTTTTTGAGCCTGACTTACGATTTTCATAGAAAAAAAAAGTGGCAGTTTACTCTTAGAACTTTATAAAGCATACTGAAACATAATACAGTTCAAATTTCCAGAAATTGCAATATGGTGTTAAACTGAGTCATTTTCGCGCTTAATTTGAGTAGTATCGCGCAATCCAGTTGAATTTTACCGAAGCGCTATGGTAATGATTTGGTAAAATTACCAAGAAAATAAGGTAACTTTGGAATAACATGGTAACTTTATCCTGATACTTTAGCACATTCCATAAAAAAAACATTTATTAGGTTAAATTTACTTTTCACTTTTGTAATTTTTATTAACTACGTGGTAGTGCCAGCTAATTTTGAAAAACATAATTACCGGTAAACCGTTGCCATATGAAGGGAAAATTTGCAAACGATTGGTTTAAGTACCACATATTTTGATTTTTTAAACCAGAATTATGGTATTTTATGTCATTCCGTTTTATGTCATTATCATACAGTACAATAATTTCACTATAATTTTTTTCTCATTGTCGAAATTTTGGAGAGCGTCACACAAAAATTTTGAGTGAATTTTCGGTATTCTTAATATGGTGGCAAGAATAACTATCATTCAAATTAAACCATCTTAAGCTTGATTAAACTCTACCATGGTTCAACTTAAGTGAAAACATATCTCAACCTATTAAAGTTGCAGAAAATTTTCCAGATTTAATGTTAAATTGATTTCTCTGAAAATGTACTCTAAATATCACAGACATCTTTATTTCAGACGTTAAGAAAAAAATTGCTGGAGAGTAAAAAAAAAAACTAAAATTGAAATATTAAAATAAATAAATATTGTTTTTTTGCTTTTTCTTTTCTTCTTTTTTCTTTTAAAAAGTAATTGTGGTTTTCTTTTTATATAACGGTCATTGAACAGCCGACCCAATTTTTATGGGCCTATGACTACTAATGTTCAACTCCGTAGCCTTGTTATTTTGAACCCAATCCAGAAGACAAGGGAACTCCTGGATCGAGTATTGGGCGAAATTTGCCTTCGTGGAGGACTTTTTTTGATGGAGCTAACCCGGATTAGTGTTACATGGAGAGGAAGACCACGAGAACTTCCCACGGGTTAGCCCGACGGCAAGGGGACTCTAACCCATGATCTGTCTACCACTGAGGATATTTCACGTCTGCACTATGGTCGGTGCAAGCCGGATGCGGAATTCGTATCGACTGGGATACGAACCCGGTCCACCTCATTGGAAGACGAACGCTCTATCCCCTGAGCCATCACGGCTCAAATGTGAATTTTGAATTATTTTATGTCACATATTAGAATGAAATCGCAGTTACTACAGAGCAAATTCATTTTTCTGCAAACCTCGCTCAAGATCAACTCCCGTTAGCCTGTGGGATGCTGCGTCAAAGTGTAGACCTCTTTATTGTGTGACTATAACAAAATCTATCTCTTAAATTTCTAACAGAAATTATTTTCATTTACAGAAATTTTGCTTTAAGGGACAATTATCTAAGCAACTCATATGTTTTTTGACACTCTAAGAAACTTTGGAACATAATATTGTTTAAATTTACAGCACGAGGCTTAACCACTTTATTGTACTAATTAATCTTCTGGTAAAATCACCAAAATTTCACATTTACTACCAAACAGTATGATAATAAATTCATATCTTGTTTGAAATTTTACCTAAGATCATTACCAAAGCACAACGGTAAAAATAACCGCACTGGAAGTATTCTCTCCTATAGTATTTTGTTTTAAATGAAAATGGAAAATGATCCGAACGACTTATCGAACAAACTTTTAGAAATTTTGGAAAATGATGTAATTTAAATTTTTTGCAACATTATTGTGACTCTAGATTTTACTTTTTTTTTTGTACAAATTAATCCTACTTGAACCTGATTACGCAATATTATGGCTCAAACGGAAAGGAAACATGATTAGATTCCTTCCCTTATTAAGGTTTCAACAAAATTGCTTGCCACTGTGGTTCAAGGGTACTGAGTCCCAAGGCACTTAGTTGCATAGCTTTTATATAAAAGCTACGGGGTCTCTCCTTTCAATAAATTGACCCTGACAGACATAGAATCCTTACCTACTTTTTTAAAATCAAATATTAGCACATTTTTTTTGCAGTAAAACGCATGAATCACTCAACAGTTTAAGTGATTTTGCATGTCTAAAAGGAATTTTATAGTACACAAAGATTACTTATTTTATGCAACACCATTGTTGAAGTTTAGTAATCATCATATATACGAAGTTGAAAACTTCAGTTAGTTTATAAATTATGAATTTCCAAATGCATATATAAGAGTGAAAAGCATACTTCCTGCTAAATGTTGTTTGTATGTGTATCTTGAATTAGCTTTAATGTTTAACTCGTCAATGTTGATCAAGAAAGAAGACATGAACTAGATGCACAGCCCCTTTGAAAATGTCTCCAGAAATTCCCAGTTTCTCTTATCGTACCGTAAAGCTTTCGGAACCCTAAACCCGAACCATATGATTAGGTAGTATCGACCTCGACAAATCAATAAAAGCTAGTCTAGGCTAAGATTCGAAAGCACCCTCCACGCCAACCACCCTATTCTGTTTCCTCCAGAAGGCGGATCCAGCTCTCTATTTCAAGAACAGGAAAGTGTCTTTCCACCAAGGATTCAAAAGACGGAAATGCTACTAATGTTTTTCTTTCTTTTTATTTAACATTTGATTAAATCTCTTAGAATTGTTATACAATCCTTATCTGCTTAATCTGAATAGTTGGCATTTGAAGTTGTTACGTTCCCACTCGAACTGTCAGACTATCATTAGAGAAAGTTCTTGTGCTCTTGAATCTATTTTTTTTTCTTCCCTTTTCGGTGATAAGAAATTAAACTCGAGACGAAATCAAAAATTTTAAATATCATACAAGATAAGTTAAAGCTTTTTTTCGCAATATACCACAAATTAGGTCAAAGATTGTTAATGATACGGTATAAGAACTTGTTATGGTTTAAAGTATGAAAATCCTAACCTAGTTTTAGGAATCAATTCAAATTTAGTACTTAAATTTTAAAGATTATCTACGTTTTTATTATCATGTACAATAATTGCACATATTTGTATCAATAATTGCAATATTTTACTTAAATCTGATTTGCACTAGACATAAATGTTTTTTTTTTTCATTTGAAATACAAGAATTATATTGAAAAATGATATAAATCTTAATTGTTTAAATAAAAGCACCAGAAAATATATAAAAAGGAATAACTGACCAAAAAATTATTTAATTTTATTGCGAAAACTGAAATAGTAATAAAAAGTAATAATTATTATAAATTGATAATCAGTTAGAGTTTTAACTTTGATACATAGTGTGCTTCACTTCACATTTAGATTATGCGCATCTTTAAAGATTAAACGTAATTATTACTTCTAATTATTAGCTCTTATTAGTTCAATTATTAGTAAGACAAATTGTAAGTACTAATTACTAATTCAGTCATTAGCTAAAAAAATTATTAGTGCAATTATTAGTTAGTAAAAGTATTAGTCCTAATTATTAGTTTAGTTATTAGTTCTAATTATTAGTTTAATTATTAAATACTAAAATTATTAGTTGCAAGTATTACTTTAATTATTAATTAGATAAATTATAAGTTCTAAACATGACAAGTAGTTGAGAATGAGTACATCAGATACAAAAATGTTATAATAACATACAACTTGGTTTTTAAACCATGATGGCTGAGTGCTTAATCTCTTTCTATTTCGTTTGCAGTAGCTGTCTTAATATCAATACAATTTAGCTTTCAGAGAGACTCCAAAGAGTTTTTCATGCAGATGCTTAAATATGGCGTTACACTGACACTACAATCAACTAGTCTATGCAGTCTAAGTTTTAAAAATATTTAAGTATCCTTATCGAGCTGAAAAATTTCAAAGAATATGCTTAATAAAATCTGATGATACACTTGTATGCAATCAACTGACACCAATCAGAGGAAGCAAAAGGTGATTATTCAGCGCAAATGAATGCTTACATGCTGAAAATGCCGAGTCCTATCCCTGCTTGAGAAGTGTAAATTTTTTATTTGTCCAATGTTAAAAATATTGAAAGTTGGATACATACAATCAAATTTGAGAAAAATAGTCTCAGATTCTTACCTTTGGATGTTTTTTGAGCTAAATAATTTTATTGCGTTGTTTGTTTTTCTACATATACCTATCAAATTTTCAGATTTTAAGTTTGTTAGGTGGAAATATTTTTCCCGCTACATTCATTCGATTACTTTATTACGAAATACAAGCAAAAATATTTGCATAAGCAAAATTTTACCAAAGAGCACCTTAAGAGGACACTATACCACACGAGAAACTTATCATGGCAAATTCTCTCTCACCTCCATAACTGATTCAAAATTTAGCGTATAGGAAAAATAATTTCAGGTAATCCTAGAGTAAGCACGAAGTTTCAAATACTGAAAATAAAATTTCATAATATCGAAATGAAAACAAATAATGAAACTTAGGATTACAAAATGGGGAGGTTCTCTTTCAATAATTAGTTTTTTTTATATGCTCTGATATTTTTCTTTTTAAATTGAAAATTTGTAGTTTGCCTGAATTCACTTTTTCTATGCTCTAAAGTTTAAATTAGTTATGGAGGTGAAGCAGAATTAGCGATGAAAAGTTTCTCCTGTGGTATAGTGTCCTCTTAACAAAATGGTCTGAATAAATCAAACAAAGGAAGAAAAAAAGCAAACAAACATACAAAAAAAGCTATAAATTTGAAAAAAATTATGGAAAAAGAAGTTTTTTGGGGTGTGACTGCATTTTGATGTCTAATAACAGTGGTATAACAATAATAATAAAAATATTGGCTGTTTCTGTTTCAAATAACAAGCTTGACTCATGCTTTCTTTACAATATAATACAGTAATATAGTAACAGTAAGCAATTTTTTTACAGTAAATAAATATATACTTATTTATTATTCTATTGCGATAGTAGTTAAGATATTGTTAATATAATCCTTTTTTCCCTCTCACATGAAATTAACCACATTGAATGTTACGTATTAGACTTCATGTTCATAATCAGTGCCTTTCTATACCACTAAGAATTACATTAATACAAAGTTTATTTAAACGCTTAGACATTTTATTTTATTTTATTTTATTTTATTTTATTTTATTTCATTCTGACCACTGGTGTGTGTAGTTTTGCCCTAAATCATCATTGCTTCGAATTGAGATATTAATTTTATGTTTTCATCAGTATGGAGGCTTTCAAATATTACGTAAGCACCTAATGAGAGAGGGTTTGGGATCAGCTTATTTTTGTCGACGAAGGGGAGAAAGTATGTAAGCAATGTTTACATTAGACACTAAACTCTCTTTATTTTCAACTTGATTTAAAAAGCATAAAGAATTTAACAAAACTTTGAAAAAATTACAATTGAAAAAATTTTGAATAAATATTAAATTCAGAGAAAGAAAAAGTTTGGAAAGATAAAATTCTTTAAGGAATTTCAAATTTTTATAAAGTGAACAAGCACTTAAATTTTGCTATTTATTTGAATTTAATTCAATTATTTTTAAAATTAAATTGCTACTGTTAACGTAAAAATTAAAGCGAAAAACAACAGGGAGGGGGGAGTGTGACTTTCGTAAACATGAGAGGGTTTTGCAATTTTGTAAGAGGGAAGGGAGAGTTTAAGAATGTAAAAAACATGCTTTCGTTACATTATATTTATACGACCGCTTTTTAGATTTATCTCTTAAATTAATAAGTCATCTTAGTTGCAGAATTTTTGTTTTATCACAAATATTTCTTCCTTAGAAAAAAAAAAATTTCATGCACACGTTTTTGAAGGAGGTTGCTGTATTTCTTAAAGAAATTTTTTTTTTACAGAATCATTCCTAAGAAACAAATCAGGACCTATATATATTTAATCAAATTTAAGCCAATAAACAAAAATAAAAATAAACAAATTAAAATAAATAAAAAAAGATTAAAATAAATTAAATTAATAAATAAATAAAATAGAATATAAATAAAATTGCAGAAAAAAATGAAATACGAATGAAAAGAAGAAGAATACAACTAAGGAGAAAAAGTGAAAAAGAATAAAAAAAAAATTATAATTAAATAGTATGATAAAAATTCAACAATTAAATGAAATGGAAACATCTATATTAATGACTTCTTAAAATAATAAAAATTATTCCAAATAAAAAAAAATGTTTCCTAATTTTAAGTGTCGCCACTATAGTTCCAAAAAATTTATAAAAAAGAAATCATATAAAATCAGTACATGAATTAGTCTAATTTTACTTAATTATCCATCAAATTTGAACATTTCAGCAAGTCATTCCCTTCAGACAAATTAGTTTTGACTAATCATTCTGCTGTATATAAAACATTTTGTCAATAAAATTTAAAAAAAATATATCAGCAGTAATTACTTACACATAAAAAATCTAATGATTAAATGTTATTCTGAAATTAAACAATTAGAAAGAAGTTCGCGATGATAATTTGATGAAATTGATGCTAACAAAGAAGAAGTTAGCTCTTTATTAATCGCAATAATGACTACTAAAAAAATTGAACAAAAAGAAAAATCTAAATTTAGATGAATCACTAAAGAGAAAGATTGTTAACAATTAGGGGCTCTTATTGGGCAATCACAGCAATCAAGTGGAATGAAAATTGTTAAACGGTTCTTACGTAATTGAATTCAAATCGTTTGCTAGTAGTAGTCTCCATTCACAACTTAACTCGATAATTACCATACGAGCTGTAAGCCAACCATTGACGAACTAATTCCTTTAGAGGCATTTATGAATAATTCACGAATCTTGTCAACCACGTGGCTTGTTTATGTTGTTAAAGAGGAAACTTAATTACTATCCAACCAATAGCGGGTGTGGAATGAAGAGGAAAGTGTTGGTGTCGTTAGTTGAAGATTATTGGTAGGTTCATCAACTCTCATCATAGAATAATAGCTTTAACACTCCATACGATGACAAACAACAGCTTTGAGGCTGTTTAACGGTTATCTACCTGAACTAAATTGCTTAGAGTGTTATTTATATTCAGTTTCACTTTCGTTTCTTTCAAAATTGGCTTTTATAACTGTCATTTTCTTTCCTACTTATTGTTCATTAAGATAAAAATTTGATACCGGAAGAAAGTGTACATATGAGTTTGAATCCTTTTTGATATTTAAAAACCGGCTTTATTTAATTCGCTTTAATGAATGGCGTTTCGAATGTAATTGTATTTAAATTTTTATTGTGAAATTTTAGTATTTATGCTATTTGTTTATTTTATTTTTAAAGTAAAAACTACAAAAATTGTAATAAAAACTGAATTTATGAAGTAATTTATTGATTGCGGATTAAAAAGCAATATATAGACACGTTTATTTTTAAATTATACTAAATATTTTGAACTATGTTAAAAACTATTAATAAAAGAAATTATATAAAAACTAAATGCTGAAAAAATCCTCAATGTGAAACTCTTCTTTGAAACTAGCTGCTAACGGTAATAGTACTTAAATTTTCATCTGAGTTCCTAAAAAAATAATAACGTATAAAATATCAGTGTATTTTTGTTATGGAAATATGTATATTCACGCGAATGTTGTATTATTTTATAATTAAAAGAAAAACTTTTAAACTTCATATATTTTATCTTTTTTTTAATATGCATATTGTGTGCGAATGTTATTTACATATGTATGAAAATCATTCGCAATTAAATGTTTTTTTATTAACAAATACAACATTATTAACAAATGCATATTTATTAATAAATGTATTTACATATGTATTTATTTAACAATTGCTGTTTTTCAAAAAGAATCCAAACGTTGAAAATTTTTATTAGTACAAGTTTTTTTTATTTACGACAAATTGTACTATTTTTAAAGTTTCTATCACAATCTTTAAAAATATACCGAAATTTGTGACACATAAAATACTTTTTTATCGCTTCCTCATAGAGTAAATATTCTATACTTATAAAATTGTTAAAACAGCGTTCGCATCATTTAAATGTACTCCGTTGTATTTCACTCAAATCATTCAAATAGTGTACTATCATCACTATTGTACATGCAGTAAAATGTTGAATCCAATTGAGCGAAAATGAAATGATAAATCAATAACTGATCAAATACTTACTTGAGAAAAATCCATTAAAATTTTGTGAAGGCGTATTCCAATTATATATGCACTAGTCAATGCAAAATGTGTTCAATCTTCCCTATCGTTAAGATTTTTGGTTTGTACACTTAGGAAAATGCTCTTGAATGTGCGTACTACATAGAGGAGAAAATTCTGGTACAATTACCGTACTGTATGATAATAACATCCCCTTAATTCTGGTAAATAAAACCAAAATATACGGTATTTAAACCATTCATTACTTAACTTTTCAGTTATTATGATAATAGTTTGCAGAAAATGTTGGCTCTTGAAATTAGAGTTCTTATTAATGCACGTTTAATAAAAAATACAGAACTGAAAAGTTAATTTTATACAACTAAACGGTTTTTATGCAATGCATTAATGCATTATGATAAAATCAAGAAATTATATCACGTTCACCTAAATTTTATCTGATTATGAAAACCAGGCTTTATTGTGAATTTTACCAAAATCAATACCCAAACACTTCGATAAAATTTACCGAGCTATTTGATGTTCCCCCAGAGCCAGAAACACGATAAATTTCACCATACTCTGAAAGTTCTGACCATGCTTTTTGCTCAATGAAAATGTTTATATTTCTTTTCTATGCAAAGAAAAGAAATATATTTAAATTTTACTGGAAGTTCCTTTTTCGTTTTAATTTCCTTAAAAATGTCCTTAAAAACTCTGAAGGAAAAAAGCCTTAGTTTATTTAATAATTTAACCTTAAATCTTAGCAAAGTTTTAATTTTAAACTATATATGCTATCGTGTTAAAATTATAAGTCTAAACCTAAAAAATATAAATAAATATTAGAAGAAGAAAAAAAAAGCTGTTACACTGTTTTAAAATTCACCAATTTGGCAAGATTTTTTACACATTTGGGTAAAGTTATTAGAGTCAATAAATAATTAAAAATGTTTGCATATACTTTTGTAAGTCTAAACAATGCAGCATTGCAGAAACTATTTTTCTAAAAACTTCAAAAAAAAAATTATCACAAGCATGTTTTATTTTCAGGAAACTTAGGCTTTTTTTCATATTATTTCTTACGCCACACTGAAAAATCAAAGATCGAATTATGGCACAAAAGTACTTTGAGCGCATCATCCGTAAAATCCATTTTACCTTAAAATATTACACCGTAATAGTTACAATGATAATTATTTAATTCGAGTGATTCAGTGGTTTTACTATTATTATTACTGTTAAAATTGCGGTATATGAAATTTTTTTTTTCCGTAACATGTTCCGGTCAAAATGTATTTTTCGGAGCATTTTCACAGTTAGCATAAAAGACTTTAAATTGTCAAAACCCTAATGGTCATGAATAAAAATAATTGTTTTTTACAAATTCATAAAAGTTATAAAAATAGCATATTATTCGTTAAAAAAAAAAATTGATTTTGTATGCCTGAGAGGAACAACCTTAAACATAGTGTACCATAACCTTTCTAAAAACCTGTTTCTAATCACCTGTGAATATGTTTAAATTCAGTTATTAATCGATCATTATCCTTTCACTTTAATGATAATTATTTAATTCAAGTGATTTAGTGATTATACTATTATTATTACTGTAAAAATTACGGTATATCAGATTTTTTTTCTTCCGTAACATGTTCAGGTCAAAATGTATTTTTCAGTGCATTTTCACAGTTAGCATAAAGACTTTAAATTGTCAAAACCTTAATGGTGATGAATGAAAATAATTATTTTTTACAAATTCATAAAATAGCATACTATTCGTTAAAAAAATTGTATTTTGTATGCCTAAGAAGAACAACCTTAAACATAGTGTACCATAACCTTTCTAAAAAACTGCTTCTAATCACCTGTGAATATGTTTAAATTCAGTTATCAACCGATCATTATCCTTTCACTTTATTTTTTGATCATTGGCCAGGATTTTACTTTACAACTGATTCAAATCCATTGACGCGAACAATAGCGGAAAGTGTTATCAAAAAACACTTCATGGGAAATACAGATTTGCTTGGATGAATCTTTTATAGTTCATCATCTGTCATGTCTGAATTGGACAACAGGTGGAAAATGTGGACCAACTGTGATGTTCCGCTGACAGTGTCTTCCTCTGTAAGAATTGCGCGGGCCTTTGAAATTTCGTTGCGAGTCCATTAAGTAATTACGCCCACAATTTCGTTTTCTCACTCATGACAATCGTCTGTGAGGTGTGAATATTTCGTTTTTATAACTATTTTATTTTTCGTCGACAGTCTCTCTCATATTAACTCCTTCAACGCTCGTCCAAAGACATGTAATTAAAGTGAACTCGTTATATTTCTTTGTGCAAAAAGACAATTGAAAGAGCAACATGGGAACTTTTGAACTCTCATGCACAAAAAAGAAGCAATGGACGTTCAAAATGTCTTCTAAATGCAACTGCATCGGAGGAAGTCAGTGAAGGACCGGAAATTGAAAGAAGGGAATAAAAAAAAAATTTATTTTTATAAAATTGAACATTCAAGCATCTGCTACTAACTAAATTTCTCAAAGGTACTAATGAAAATTTTCGAAATATTAATTAGGCCATCATTCAATTGCATTATGCTTTTGCAATAGAAAGAAGAATTTTTTAACTCAGTTCAGCCAATGAAAAGGGTTAAGAACTATTTTGTAGTGAGACAAAACGTTGCTTATTTGAAAAAGTAGCAAAAAGTGATAGCGAAAAGTGGCGCTTTAACCAAGTGAACATTTCCATTATTTCTCCAGTTCTAAAACAATCACAGTAGCAGGATTAAAGATTGAAAAAGAGAAAACAGTAAAAGCCTGTTATAATAACAGTTCACAATTGCAGAGGGAATTATAGTGATCCTGTTTTTAAAAGCAAATACAGATATTGAATGTTGAAATATCAATAAAAAAACTGAAAGATTGCAGTGTGCAAAATTAAAAACAATCACTTTAAATAATTTTAGTTCTAATAATCAGATTTTCACAAAGAGCGAATCTTAAGGGTCCGAAAGAGTAACTTAAAATATGATATAATTAGTGCTAACTACTAATTATGTAACATAAATAGACTCGAAAACGCACTTTTTCTAAATATACATGTTTTTTTAAATTTATTTATTTTTAACGATTTTTGACTATCAAAATATAAAGGTAGCCGAATCTGAAAAATTTGATCGCAGTAGATTTAACAAGAGAATTGTCGAAAGTTTGGGCCTCTTAATGCTAATTTCACTTTCTGCGTTTTTAACCATATCCTAGGAAGATTTTAAGCAAATCGAAAAATTTTTGCACGCAGTATCAGCTCTTTTATCCAAAAATAATCCCCTTCAATTTAATTTTATTAATTTATTGTTATTTATTATTATTTATTAAAAAAAGATCGAAAAATTTCGAATTGTAGGGCATATAAATTTGTACTCCATCTTAATCAATGTAATTTTAAATGTCAAAATGCAAATTTTTAATGAATTTAGGTGAATAGTTTCCGAGTAAAAAGCTTTACAAAAAAGCTATATTTTTAAAATTCCAATTTTTATAATTAATCAACCGATTTCGTTTATCTTGTACTTTGTCATTTAATTAAGATACATTGTTTAAAATTATGGAAAAAATTTTATACCTTACTCTTGAAAATATTTTCAACTCTCATTGAATATGATAATAAGGAACTAAAAATTATTTTTTACGTGGAATTATCTTTCGAAAAATTAAGTTTATAATTTAGCGGAAAAATGAGCGTAAAATTTAAAATGAGTAAAATTTGAAATTAACATCAATGGGCCCAAATTTTCAACTGCTGACCAAAAAAAGTTTTTTTTTCAATTCGCTTAAAAATTTCTCGAGAAATAGCAAAATACGCAAAAAGTAAAATTAACACTAAGGGGTCAAAACTTGAAACGCTCTCCTAACCAACCTATTGGAACCACATTTTCCAGATTGAGGCAACCTCCAATATTTAATAGTCGAAATCCGAATCCGTTCGAAGAAAAATTAAGTTTATTCAGTGAATGAACGTTTTTGTATCTTATTCTGTAACTTTTAATAGTTATCACTAAGTAGTTAGCATATTTAATGTCTCCACTTTAAGCCATTTTGATTGGCGATCACATAACACTACAACGTTTACGAACAAGAGTAGTAAATGAGTTGTAGCAATTTAAAATTTTGTTAAATTTATTAGTTTTGGATACTGCGCGAATAGGTGGAGCGATGCATGTATTGCTGGAATTTCAAGAATATTCTGGTCAATGGACATCATTACAAGTGAAATTAAAGGCCACGCGTTTTTTCTTAAAATTAGCAGCAAGAAAAAAATTTAGAAGACAAAGTGACTTTAAAGCCAGCGTATTTCTGCAATGATGAAAAAAAAATTTAAAAAAAAATTATATTGATAAAATATAGTGCTGTACTTTCTATTACGTACACAACTTAATGCAAAAATTATAATTAATGTTCTCTTTTGCAGTGAGCTTTGGTATAAATAAAAAAACACTTTTCGAATTCCATAATCTAATATAGTTTTAACTGTTAGCCTCGACTTGTAAGCTAATTGTACTCATCACGTTTTAGAACAATGACAGAGCTTATTTTCCCAAAACAGCAAATTCCATTGAATTTCTACTGGAAATAATCTGTTTTAAGAATAAGATTCTTAATTAATGGAGCAAAATTTAAAGGTTTTGTCATAGAATGTAGAAAATTGTAGTAAATCAATCACAAATGACTTTGATGCTTTTCATTTCCATCTTCTTTCGTTTTTTTATCACATGAGCACAGAAAATCTTATTGACTGGGAGTTGCAATCTTTTGCAAATTCATAAGCAGGACTTAAAAAAAATTTATCATCAAGTAACATCATATATATATCAGTTATAGTTTCAGTAACAATTGGAAGTTAACCGGTCTATCTATGTTGTAATCTATTTTCATAGTCATATATCTCTCCTCTATAGACAAATCACCTTTCTATTTGTAGACAAGCTTAAGAAAAATCTAGAAAGAAAATAATGAAAAAATTCTTTAACGATTATTTTCGTTTATTGACATCTTGAAAAATTCTGGAAGCCTTCTAAGCATAAAAATCGGAAGATATCAGGATGAAAGAATTTGCTTGTAGCTTACATAGAGAGGTAAACTTAAGGGATTAAAATGGAAGTTAACACAATAAAAGTGCTCATTTGACCAATGGGTAAAATAAATGAGGTAGAGGGAGATAATGTATTATGAACAACACATCATAGGTTAATAAGATCTTCTAAAGCTTGCTTTTAGCATTCAATGAGAAAACAATAAGCGTCATAATTTTCAAAAACGCACATTTGTGTCGAAACATTTTAAATTTTAGATTGAAATCAATGAGTCACTGTTTATCGTTCAGTGTTTGCGTTGTTTTTTATTTTTAAATTAAAAATTAATTTCTAAACCCAATATTATAAAAAATTAACCTTTTTTCAATTTCTAATGGCAAAATTTCCTTTGCCTGAGACATGCCCTGCATTCCACAGCAAAATCATCAAGGTTTCGCTTCCGGATTTACTCATGCCAGAATTGTACATCATTTTGCCGTATTAAAGCGTTGCCCGGGGTGCACGACTAGGAGGTAGATCTACATTGCACCCCTTAAAAAATAAAATTAATAATAAAAAAAAAATTTATATTCCTGAGGCATTATTTTAGTCAAATACACAACTGCCTTTCTTTGCTTGAATATCAAATGGCTTATTACATTTCACTAGACCAAATCAATCTAGATAAGTTTCATCTAGGGGAAAAAAAAATAAAGGTACGTAAAAAGATCTCCAATCTCCCTTTTTCTCTTTCGCGTGATTAATAACTATACAAGGTTTTCTACCAGTCAAATGAAGTTGTCCATAAGGAGTTGATTTATAGACGCATTGTCAACTGAACAAGACCCCCCAAGGATTCGAACAAAAGATATGCAACTGATGCTTTGGATTGTCAGCCCACTTTAGTTTCCCCATGCAATCTGTTGGTTCCCCCTTGGGGGGTACATTCAGAGTTAAAAAAAAAAAGTTAACTTCTCATCAACGCAGCAGGGAGGCTTTGAATGAGCAAGAGCAACCAGAGTGCTTTAAATCAAAGAGTGGTATTCTTTCACTAACTAATGTGGACAAGTTGGCGAGTATTTTCGCACCTCTTACCTGTTTACACACCGATCTAAGGATTGATTTTGAATTGTGTGGTAAGCTAGTCGTTTTAAATTTACTACATGTTCCATCGATGTAAAGGTTCGTCGTTTTCTGCCAGCTTTTCTAATTTTACGGTGAAGTTAATTTACAGAGTTACCGTTGCTTTATAAAGGTGTCATTTCAGTTTTAAAAAAGTTCATCCTGATAATTTAGCCAGAGTAAAAAAAAAAATTCCGTAATTTGAACTCGGTAAAATGTTTTAGGAATGAACCAGAACACATAATTGTTTTGAGATATATAGCACCATCACGGTTTCTGTTTTATTAAAATAAAAGAAAGAAAGAAAAAAAAAATTAAGAACAGGAAGAGCGAATATTTTTGCACCTTTCATTCATTTATGCCCCGGTCTAACGATTGATTTTAAAATGAATGGTAGGCTTGTCGTTTTGAATTCAGTACGACAAGTAAATTCAAAACGAAACGAATTACATTATTATTAATTTACATTAGAGATTTTAATTTATATTCGTCAGCATTTTAAATGAGGTGTATTGTTTTTAATTAAATTTAATTTAATTCTTGAATTTCATTGGTGGACGAAAAGCTACGTTCATTATGAAATTTGAACGAGAGATATGATTTTGGAACAAGTCGAGGAACGCAATAGTTTTGAGATATCATCAACATCGCTTTTGTTAAATTAAATTCAAAGTAAACACATAAAATAATTGATTTTGTTCTATATATATATATATATATATATATATATATATATTTAT
>NC_092214.1:54968445-55061181 GCF_043381705.1 Parasteatoda tepidariorum
GTCCATGCTCATATATATATATATATATATATATATGTATAGATATATGTATATATATAAATATACATAAATGTAAAATGTATTTGAGTTATTGGTATGCAATTATCAAACTTTTTTTTCTTCCATTTTTGTACAAACCGAGGCTTGAGCAATATAGATAAACACTGGTACCTGCATTATTCCATGGTCCAGTTGTGTCACTTCAAAAATTACAAAGTAAGTAAAAAAAATATGAAAATTGAAACTCCGTACACATAATTTTTATTTGAAACTATATTAAATAAAATTAAAGGTTCGATAAAAATAACCTAATTGTATTTGCTTTCGAGCTTAATATTTTAATTAGAATTAAAATAAATAATAATATGCTGTAGATCATGCAAAAAATTATGAAAGTAGAGATTTTGGAAAAAAAAAAAAGTCGTAATAGTATTTAAATCAAATAGTTCTCTGTTTCTGATAGGCGCACAAAGCAAGTTATTCCGGTTAACTTGTTCCTAGGGCCACACATTTATATGGTATTGCAAATTTCTGACACTACTTTTTGAAAAGATAAAGCTGAAATTCTCCTTTTGAATCTGTAACACGCTGCTAGCTCAATTATATTTTTTAATAACGAAAATAGGAAAAAAAAAATTCTTTTCATAGGCAAAATTATGCTCACAGTAGATTTTTATGAAGAAAACAAATTAAGGTAAAGAAAATATTATTTCATAGTGGGTCCATTTTTTTGCTTAAGTTCACGTATTGAAACAGTTCCCCAATTTTTTTTCATTTATTTTTTACTCTTACGTGTATTTAAAAATATCTGAAAATCTTCATAGTCATTGAAAAGTATGAGAACTGAGAATCATTATAAGAAGTCGCTGTCTGAATATCAACAAGGGGAAAGTGACATCCTACAATCCTTACTCAATCATTTTTTCTCCTTTTTTACTGCGCATCATGTATTTGTTAATTTTTTTCTTCATGAATCTTCAATCCACTCAAGCATAGATTTATTTACTTCTATTGTTTATCTCAAAAGTTATGTCACACTCCAACAAATCAGGACATTTACATGATGACCGAATGTTCTTTCTCTCCTTTGCATACATCAATCATGCTTAGTTAGATGATAAATGATTAAATATTTGTTACACTGATATAATACCTTGATTGATTAATTTGCACAAGGTGCTTCATTTTGTTATAGGCCATTTTTAAGGGTATATAATGCATGTGTTAAACCTCGCTTCATTCAGCTTGAAATAGATTACCATCGTCTTCAAAGTCTATCATTTTAATCTTTTCTTGGATGACAAATTAAGTTTTGTAGTAATATAACTCGCTTATTACAAACACTAGGGGGCAGCAGTATTAACTCGTAAAAAACGAGTTCCTGAAAAAAATCATAATAGTTCATATATACTTGCTAAATTATATGAATGGTACTTACTTTATTGATTTTTTTATTTCTGTTCAGTACAAAAAAATTAGTTTGCTTTGCTCTGAACTTCTCGTTGTTGAAAATGTGTTATTGTTCTTTGGATAAAACTCATAGCTGGAACATATATATATACACATACATAACTTTTAAAAGGTCTATAATCTTGAGTAAGTTTTTTCTTGTTCAACAATGCGTCGTAAAGTTGAAGTTTTAGACTGAAGTTAAGATTGAAGTTTTAGAGTATTTCAAACATCAAAAATGCAGAGTCCAAAAATGGGTCAGAACACTTTAAAATTGGAAAGGCTCAGGCAGCAGACATTGTTGAAAATAGAGAAAAATTAGTGAAACTTTGGTGTGAAAATGGAAATAAGAACCAAATTAGAATGCCTTCGGAAAGCGGACCTGGATTTAAAATTGACAGATGCGTTTTTGAATGGTTTTCCTAGGTTAGAAGCAACAAATATCCAGTTTCAGGACCAATGTTACAAGAAAAATCTGGAGAGGCATCTGAGAATTTGGGGATAAAGGATTTTAAAGCTTCTGATGGCTGGCTAGAAAAGTTCCAAAAGAGGCATATGATTTCTTTTAAATCGATAAGTGGAGAGTCCACTTCTGTGGATACTGACGCAGTTAAAGAATGATTGGAGAAGCCACCTTCCATATTTAAGGACTATGCAGCAGAAGACATATTAAATGCTGATGAGACTGATCTTTCTTTTCGGGCATTAGCAGAAGAAACTTTGTGTGTTGAAAGGTAAAAAGTGTGAAGGAGCTAAAATGTTAAAAGAAAGATTGACGATTTTATTTTGCGCAAGTATGACGGGAGGACCAGAGCCCCCATTGATTGTTGGAAAATCAAATAAGTCAAGATGTTTTAAGGGAATGAATTTATTTTGGCTGGGAATACAATGGTAAACAAATAGACGAGCATGGATGTCCAAGTATTCAATGACTGAGTGGTTGCTTGAACTTGATAGAAAAGTGGACCACAAAAACAGAAAAGTTCTTCTTTTTCTTGATAACGCAGCGTCTCACCCTAATCTAAAGAAAGTAAAAATTGCATTATTTCCTCCAAATGCAACGTTCGTTTGCCAATTGCTTGATAAAGGTGTTATCACGGTAACTAATTTTGAAGCACTTGATTACGAGCTTCGATGGGTCAAATAAAGAAAACGCAAAAATTGATGTTTCACAAGCTTCTTTGCGGATAATCGCAGCCTGGAAAAAAGTAAAAAGCTCAACCATTTTAAGCTGTTTCACTAAGGCAGGCTTCAAAAAAGATACATCAGAATACAATTTCCTTGCAAATGCCGTAGATGATACAAATTGTGATTTCTTCTCTGAATTAACAAATTTGATTCGCTGGACTGGAGAAAGTGTTATCAACGGTAATGATTTTGTAAACATTGACGAAAATATTGAATGCCAAAAGAATTATTTAAATATGGACGAAATTGCTGAAATGGTCGCAAATAATGATGCCGAGAGTGAAAATAAAGAAAGTGATACTCAATTGCTTTCTGAAAACGAACCAAAAGTGAAAACTTTATTGAGTAACTTGTATTAAGGAACTGAGACTTTTTTAGCTATCCAAAAATGATGAAATTGGTGCATTGATGATAAATGATTTAAAAATGTACTACCATGAAGATATGGAGAGTTGCAGCCGCTTAAAAAAACTTCTATCACGTCTTTCTTTTCAACTTCGTAAAAATTACAGTGCAAAAAGCACGATAATTTTTACCGAAGCACTTTCGCAATGATTTTAGTAAAATTAACAAAAATATTGTTCTATAACTTTTGTTAAAATTTGGTGCTTTTTATCGTGATGCCTTACAGCCTGACATAAAAACCATTTATTTGGTTATATTTACTTTCAACTTTTGTATTTTTTATTATATCTGTGGTATTATGAACTATAATTTTGAAAATCAGAATTTACTTCAACGCATTAGTGGAAAAATTACCAAATAAATGGTTTAAATACCATGGATTTTGGTTTTACTGATCGGAAATGTCTTTCCCATACACTACAGTGCTTTTACCAGAATTTTTTTACTCCGTAAAAGAAAAAAAAATTTTTTTTTCTTCCTTTTTTGTAACTCCATATTTATTTTTCGTTATCTTGCCAGTTTATATAGTATTAGTTGTTAAAAATAGTTTTCTTCTTAATTATTAAGTTATGAACAACAAGAAATAACGTAGAGCGACAACATAAAATGAAGAAAAAAAATATTTATCCTTTTTTTTTATTTCGACAAATGTTTATTTTCTATTGAAAAATGATAATCTCTTGCCTTCAATGCAACTTTATAAGGCTCCTTTTTTTTAAAAAAAAAAAAAAAACAACTTAATAATAAAGTAAAATTTTTGTAAGCATCATAACAACTGAAATAAAAAATATCTAAATTGAATCGATGCGAAAAATAATATGTTAGAACAAAAAAGAAAAATAATCAATTTATCATGTATATTCCCACAGAAGCTTTTGATGCGTATCTTTTATCTTCCAACGCGTAATCTTTCACAGTTCCTGATTAAACTAGTAATATATAATTCTTTGAAACTGTTACTTGCAAGAATATAATTCCTTTCTTTCCTCAGTTTTTAAGAAAGAAAGAAAGATAAATTTAACAAATTATACATTTGCTTTTTCACAAACATTGCAAACAATGAGTGACTTACTTTTTTTAGAAAGTAAAAGAACTTAGGCGATGTGTACCCTTTATTATACTACGTTAATTATTTGTATCCTAATCTTTTAAACTTTTTTAAAAACGTTAATATTGAAACCAAAAAAAATATTCGAAAAGTTCGATGCCTGATGACAATAGAGCGTTAATGTTTCTTAAAATTGATTTATTTTTTCAGAAAAAAAAAAGAAGAAAATAAAGACGAAAGTTAAACAACTCAAAATTAAGTGGCTGATTGTTTTTTTCTTTTTTTTTTTTGAATTTTTTTTTTCTAATGCCCACCTGGAGAATGACCTAGGTCATACAGGTATCTGAAGGGCAGATTTGTTGACCACTCTTTCAGGGACACCATATTAGGTGGGTCAGCGTTGCTCCCACATTAAGACGGATAGTACAGAGAAGGAAAGAACATCCATACCTTGTCCGGGATTCGGACCCAGAACCTTTCTGATGCAAGGGCAGTTCCCAGTGGCTGATTGTTATCTTCCAATCAATGTTAATGACTGACTGTTAATGATAATGACTGTTAATGATATTAATGATATTAATGACTGACGCTACATCATTCTGAAGTCAAACATAAAAAAATAAGAAATAAATTAAAAACTTTTATGTCTGCACGAGAGCCGTGGTGGCTCAGGACATAGAGCATTCGCCTCCGAATAAGGTTCGAATCACAGCGGTGGTATGTTTTCTACTCCCGGCTCGCAATGACCTCAGTGCTGGCGTAAAATATTCTCATTAGTAGACGAATCACGAGTTAGAATTCCCTTGCCTATCGGGCTAGCCGGTGGAGGCTTTCGTTGTTTTCCCCTCCATATGACGTAATTGTGGGTTAATTCTATCAAAAAAGTCTACACGAAGGTTAGTTTTTCCCAATACTCGATGCAGAAGTTCCTTGGTTTTCGGGGTTGGGTACAAATTTACCTGACTACGAAGTTGAACATTGATGGACCTAAACTCAGAATTTTGTTAGCTGTTCAGCGCCAATGGTACCAATAAAATAATGACACGAACTTGCAGTTGTGGCTCAGGACATAGAGCATTCGCCTCCGAATAAAGTTCGAATCACAGCGGTGGTATGTTTTCTACTCCCGACTCGCAATGACCTCAGTGCTGACGTAAAATATTCTCATTAGTAGACAAATCACGAGTTAGAATTCCCTTGCCTATCGGGCTAGCCGGTGGAGGCTTTCGTTGTTTTCCCCTCCATATGACGTAATTGCAGGTTAATTCTATCAAAAAATTCTGCACGAAGGTTAGTTTTCCCCAATGCTCGATACAGAAGTTCCCTGATCTTCAGGCTTGGGTACAAGTTTACCTGACTACGAAGTTGAACATTGATAGACCTATACTCAGAATTTCGTTCAACGCCAATGGTACCAATAAAATATTGACACGAACTTGCAGTTAAAAGAATTTTTTTACACCTTGTAATATTTACACTTATTGCTAAAGATTTAAAAAAGTGCAAATTTGAAAAATTATTTTATGGCTGCTTCCCAAGAATCAGCATAACCACTTAAGAATGAAAAATTAAGCTTCGACAGGATTAAACATTCTCAGGTTGATGAAAAGTTCATTGAATCGAGAAGTATAGAAACCATATGGATTATTTACAAAAACAAATTTGCCTTTCTGAGTTTACCAACTTCCAAAGGTGTTCGACTTTCATCCGTTGTGCAACAATTTTATTCAAATGAAATTAACTATTTTTCTTCGTTACGTTTATGATGCTAAAATTTTTTTTAAAATTTAATTTTTGTGTTACAACCAATGGATATAAAACCTGCTGCTGTAAATGGTAAGTTATTTTTTGAAAAATTAATCATTAAAAATAAGTGCAGTTCCTTTTTGTTTTTCCTCAGATATCTTGGTATTTTTCTTAAAATTGTAATCCTAATCATGTTTAAAATGATAATTTTTTTAAATATGGAAGTGTATAATGTTGTCTTGATTAATTATATCAAAATTATTTGGTAATTTTTTTTTAATTATCAGAAAATCTGAAATTTTTAGGGTATTGTTATTTTGACAAAATGGGTAATATGTTTGTATATTATTTTAATGTGATATGCTTGTTAGGGGGAATTTTTTTGTTTTTATTATTATCAGAATTGGTATTTACGAGCTTTCTGAGAAAATTTACATATAGAGATAAACAATTGCAGATAAAACATGATTGTGATATGAAAGATACTTATAATATTATAAAAAGTAATTTTGGAACATATCGGGAACCAAACCTTGTTAATTCAACAAGTTTACAAACTTCTAATAATTTTAATAATACTGAAATTTAAGTAAATGTAGAAAATTATAATTTAAATGTAACACAATATATAAATGAAACTGGATTTAGGGTAAATTTTTCAGATTTTGGAGCAGTTATACCATTTTTTAAACATAAAAAGCATGAAAAAATTAATTTGTGATTTGAATTGATCAAAAATTATTTGTAATTACAATCGTCGTTAAACAGCCGACCCAATTTACGGGTAAATAATGTTAGATTAGTACAGATTAATAATGTTAGATAATGTAAAATCTGCCGTTATTTGATATATTATTTTATTTTACAGCCGTCGTTGAACAGTCGACCCAACTTTTTGGGTTTACGACTACTAATGTTCAAATCCGTACCCTTGTAATTTTGAACCCAATCCAGACGACAAGGGAACTCCTGGATCAAGTATTGGGAGAAATTTTACCTTCGTGGATGATTAAACTGGAAATTTTGCTGAAATTAATAAAATATTAATCCTTCCTAAAAACAATTTGCTAAAATTGTTGTACCTTCTTCATTATGGTAAAGTTATGGTAAAGATTAAAGTTGCCGAAAATTTTCCCGATTTAATGTTAAATTGATTTCTCTGAAAATGAACTCTAAATATCACAGGCATCTTTATTTCAGACGCTAAGAAAAAAATTGCTGGAGAGTAAAAAAAAGCTAAAATTGAAATATTAAAATAAATAAATATTGTTTTTTTGTTTTTCTTTTCTTCTTTTTTCTTTTAAAAAGTATTTGTGATTTTCTTTTTATATAACGGTCATTGAACAGCCGACCCAATTTTTATGGGCTTACGACTACTAATGTTCAACTCCATAGCCTTGTAATTTTGATCCGAATCCAGAAGACAAGAGAACTCCTGGATCGAGTATAGGGAGAAATTTGCCTTCGTGGAGGACTTTTTTGATGGAGGTAACCCGCATTTGAGTTACATGGAGAGGAAGTTCACGAGAACCTCTCACGGTTAGCCTGACGGCAAGGGAACTCTGACCCATGATCTGTCTATCACTGAGTATATTTCACGTCTGCACTGTGGTCGGTGTATGCCGGATGCGGAATTCGTATCGTCTGGGATTCGAACCCGCTTCACCTCATTGGAAGGCGAACGCTCTATCCCCTGCCCATCGCGACTCAGCTTTAATAATTATTACATAAAAAAAAATATTTTTGAAAAGAATCTTACTGAAAAATATTTTTGTTTGTGAGAGAGAAATATATCTCCGCAACTACGGCATTGGTCAGAGCATAGTTTCATTGGGCTAAGATAGAGAAATTTCTTGTAATTTTACTCTTGTATAATGCAAATGCAGATTAATTTCCCTCAAAAAGTCACTTTGTCTTTTAAATTAGATTAAAAAATACAAATCTTCAGAGCTGAATGCAACTTAAAAAATTAAGTTCTTAATTCGTTAATAGTAATAGAAATAGGAACTGAATAAATGCATTCGTTTTTAAACACGAGAGCAAAACAAGAAAGAATATAAAACAAAAAATAGAAAAATTTGTCTGGGAGAAGAATAGGAGGCAAGTCACTATTTAAGCCTTAAGAAGCACGTGGAGACTTAAATAATGACTTGTCTCCGACTCTTTAAGCAGCCAAATATTTACAATTGTCATATTCATTATGACTTTCATATTCATTATGGGACATTCATTAATGCCCCGTTAAAAATTAAGTTCATAATTCGTTAATAGTAATAGAAAAAGGAACTGAATAAATGCATTCGTTTTTAAACACGAGAACAAAACAAGAAAGAATATAAAACAAAAAATAGAAAATTTATTTTGGGAGAAGAATAGAATAGGAGGCAAGTCACTATTTAAGTCACTACTTAAGAAGCACATGGAGGCTTAAATAATGACTTGTCTCCGACTCTTTAGGCAGCCAAATATTTACAAATGTCATATTCATTATGACTTTTATATTCATTATGGGACATTTATTAATGCCCCGTTAAAAATTAAGTTCATAATTCGTTAATAGTAATAGAAAAAGGAACTAAATAAATACATTCGTTTTTAAACACGAAGACAAAACAAGAGAGAATATAAAACAAAAAATGGAAAAATTAGTTTAGGAGAAGAATAGGAGGCAAGTCACTATTTAAGCCTTAAGAGACACATGGAGGCTTAAATAATGACTTGTCTCCGACTATTTAAGCCGCCAAATATTTACAATTGTCATATTCATTGTTGCTTTACATACTTTCATTATCAATTCTATCTATAGTTGGGTTTAAATTTACTTTTTCTTCTTCCGGTTTCTGTTTCTTCCATAAACAACTTAATTAAAACAAAATCCCACACTCCAAAGTAATTAGCCAAATTTAAAATGCAAATAAGCAAATATAGAAAAATTTGAATATTATAGGAAATTAATTAAGCGAAAACGGGACTATATAAAACTATGAAGCCAAACTAATAAAAATCCAAATGTCAAGAATCTCCAAAGTAATTAGTCAAACTTAAAATGTAAATATAAAAAAAGTTCAATGCTGTAGGAAACTTAATTAAACGTAATCTGGACCTACTGAAAATCAATTTTGTGGAAGATTCGATTTGAGAGTAAAAAGACTATGAGGTCAAAAAAGAGGATTGAATCTCTTCTTGTCAATGAAGATGAGCTCGTCCGACGCTCTGGCGTCAGTTAAGAACAGAAACTAATGTTGAAGGGGTGCAACAAACCCACTCTTGGTGGGCCAAAGGGGGGTGGGCTGCATCCTAAATGGGGAGAGCGTCCACCCTTTTGTCTGCTTTAACGCCGGCTACTTCAAACAGGCGCTTGAATTTGCTCTTTATAGGAGGTACTCTTTTGTTTCGTATGTCATTTACTACAGATTCAGACCTCCTTCCTTTTGAAAGCCGAGGGCCCGACCTAAACCCTTCATTTAACTCTTTCTATTTCGGAACAGGGAAGGCGGTAGTAGAAACAGGCGGAAGTCTTCTGGCTCTTTTCTGAGTAATAGGTTTTCCAATGTGAGGGAATGAAAAAAAAAATAAGACACTTTAGCAATTGTAAACTTATCGGTAAAATTTTTAACGAGCTTTACTCAATTTTGACAGCTATAGGATGCATTCAGAATTATTTGTTTGTGTTAAATTTCTGGGAGAATACGAAACTATGACTTCATTGGTTGATTATGAATGATAACTAAATTATATTCAAGTGTGCAATATCTGGGTCTATTGGAATGGATGCTCCAATGTGTGAGAATTAGTAGAACAATAAGACACTTAAGTAAATGAATGGATATCTTTATAAGTTTAACAAAAATTTGACAGACATGGATTGCATTAGCATTCAGAATCATTTGCTCCTATAAGAGTTTGGGAGAAAATCATCAATTCATTTGTTGATTATGAATGATAACTGAAAGTGTACTATATCTCACTCTATTAAAATTATAGATGATCCAATGATGGAAAAGAAAAATAAGTCATTTAGTAAATCTAAACTTATCGGTAGATTTTTTAACGAACTTTATTTAAATTTTGATAATATACTGTTTTCTGTCTGGATAAAAAATTAGGATAAAATAATAATTTCATTTATTGATTATGAATGATAACTAAAAATGATTCGAGTTATCCTTCATAACAATAATTATTATGCCTAGATTTTTTATGAACAATAGATTTCCTTATGTGGAGTAATGTATAGAAAATTAAGACTTTTTAAGAAAGTTTAACTTATTGATAGAATTGTTAACGAGTTTTTCAGAACTTTGACAGCCATAGACTGCATTTAAAATTATTTGCCCTTATAAAAGTGCGGCTGAAAATAATAATTTCAATAATTGATTATGAAAGATAATTAAATTCAAGTGTACTATAACTGGTTCCTTTCTATGTCAGAAAATGTAATCTTCGTGTCTAGTTACTTTAAAAGTATCTCGGCTCTTTGCAAAAGGCTTAAAACAAATAAGATTAATTGAGTGATGAATAATGTATTTTCTTATTAGTCAGAAATCATCAAATCACATCATAATTAGCGTAAAATTAGTTAGGCTGATTGATTATATTTTAACTTAATTTGCGTTGATTTGCGAGTCGTTTTTTAGGTTTAGAACTTTTTCAAGTTCAACTCTGTAACCTTGTAGTTTTATACGTAATTTAGAAACTCCTGGCTCAAGCATTGGGACAAACTAGCTTTCGTTGAGGACTTTTTGATGGAACTAATAAGCATTCTCATTGAAGGAAGAGGAAAGCCACGAAAATCACTTATTGTTAGTCTGATGGAAAAAGGATTCTACCTTGCTCACCACTGAGGATATTGTTCGTGAACCCCGTGGTCGGTGCGAACCGGGAGCAGAATTCATATCGACTAGTCATCAATGGGGTCCGAACCTGGGAAACTTGAGTGGGGGTTAACCTCCTGAGTCACCATGGCTCTGTTAGGCTGATTATAAAAATCCACAATTTTCTCGAATTAGCTGAGCACATTGCAAAATTCGACAACGGCTTATAACGAATCAAAATTTTGAAATTTGCCTACGACACTTGCACTCTAAATCAAGATCCGTACTAAAAATGAAGCAGGGCTGATAATAAATTTGTAGCACGCTTTTGCATGTATTTTATCTAAGGGAAGAACTATCCAAAATAAGTCTGAGTAAATCTTTAATCTTTATTTTCAAGAGAAGAACTCTGTGTAATTTTTATTGGCATATTCCTGGCTATATTTGTACATGAGCACGGCTGTAAGTCACCTTAAAAATAATAGTTCATTTGCCAATGAATGATTTAAAATTAGTAGGTTCATGCAGAAAATGAGTTCTATATTTACTGAACTTTAATTTATATTGGATATTTAATTTTACTTTAATCATGAGATATAATAACTAACTCATCCACAGCTGTTATTAAGTATCACAACCGTATTCTTGTAATGAAAAAATTACGTTCTTGTTCTCAGATCAATTGCCTCTTTTTGATAAATGCAGAAATGGGTTTTGTAAAATAGTAAATAAAAATTTGCGGCAGTAATTTTTAGGTGAACAAGTTTTAGAGTAAACATAAATACATTTAGAGCGATTTTTCATCATCGCTTAGCATCCTTCACGGTCACTTTTATAGGGTTGTCTCTACCTCTGTAGAGAGCCGAGGTTCTTCCGTATTAATTATTATGCGCAGAGCCTACGCATCAAACCATGCAGGATGCCACATGAAAGTGCAATATCTCTCCAATTTTTTCATGTAACATTAAAAAATTAATAGCAACACAGAGAAAGAAACACAGGGCATGCCAGGGAGTATTTAAAATGAGATACTATATTTTATTGCGTTTTAATTGAGGATGGAAGAACGTAATTTAATATATTGATTCTCGAAATATTTTTTGAAGTTTTCCAATTTTTATCCTACCATAAATTATCACGATTACCTCGGTGATAGGGGATTTTTAACCAAATAATGACAAATATGCGTTTGATTTCAGAAAATTTAACACAAATAAAAAATTCTGCACAAATGTAAAAAACATTGTTTTTGCTGTCATGAAATTAATACTTAATATGCAAGTCTTATTTTCTATCTGAGAAATAAGCAATTTAATTAATGATCTATTTATCCAGACATTTTATCGCTGGGATATTAACTTTTCTGGCAGTTAATCCGGATAATTAGAGTTTTACTATTCTAACTGTTCTGCCATTTTAAAAAGAGAACACGAAAAAGTCAAAGCTACTAATTTGTGAAACATTTTAAATATCCTAGTAAATTTTTCCTTCCGCACTTCCTCAAACACTTGAAAACTATATTATTCTAAAATTTGCCGCAAATGAGGATCTGAGGATATATATAATACATAAAAATAAATATATATGTATATATATATATATATATATATATATTCAAAGCTCAGCCCCGTCCCGCCCCCTATCGGGGGCATTCGGGGTGAAAATTTATTGATCAACCAGAGGATACAAANGACATCATTGTGAGTAACTATTATTGATGGCTCCTTGGGGTAAGGAACTTTCACAAGATTTGAAAGATGTAATTATAAAATTACATAAAGAGAAAAAGTCTCAAATCGAGATTGCTAAAATAATTGGCAAAAGTCCTTCAATGGTGTAAAAGATCATTTAAAAGTTTCAAAAGTGTAACTGCACTCGAAATAAAAAAAATAAAAAAAACCTGGACATCTTGTATTTTAACTGTCAGAAAAAATCGGATTATTGTAAGAAAGTGAAAGAATATCCTCAGACAAGTGCAACAAAATTAAAAATTGAAGTAGACAATAATATGGGGAAGTTGTGTGATCCTGCAACGGTTCGGCATGTATTACGAAAAACAGGTTACCATGGACGGAATATGCGAAACAAAAGATGTGTTAAGTTAAGTTAATTGTAAAAAGAAATTCGAATTTGCAAAGCGGTATCAAAGGGAAGCTCAAAATTTCTTTAATTCAGTAATAGTTTCTGATGAAAGCAGACTCAACATCCATGACTCAGATGGAAACCAAAAAGTTTGGAGACGGCCAGTAAAGAGCTCGAACCTAAGAATATGAAAGGAACAGTGAAATACGGTGGTGGATCTGTTTTAGTTTGGGGGTGGGTGGCAGCATCAGGAGTGGGAAATTTAGTGGTAATAAGTGGCATAATGAACCAGCACAGCTATTTGAACATTTTGAAAAATAATTTATGTCAAAGTGCCTCCAAATGAGGACAGGAGAGATCATATATTTTCCATCAAGACAATGATCCAAAACATACTGGTGGAAGTGATCAGGAATATCTTCTATATAACGCTCGAAATCAACACAAAGCACGACAACAGTCATCAGATCTTAATCCCACAGAGAACTTGTGGAATCATCTTGACAGACAAATTCAGAAACATGATATAAAAAACAAGAACGATCAGATGCAAGTCATTTTCGAGGAATAGGAGATATACCACCGTCCGTAGTTTAAAATTTGGTTAATTCAATGCCATCAAGATTGAGATCTGTAATAAAATCTCCGGAGGTTATCTTGAAAAATTCTAATTTGCATTTTTTCCGAAGAAAGAAAAAAAAAATAAAAAAATAATAAATTAATAAATAAATAAATAAATAAATTAAAAAAAAAGAGAAAAAACTCAAACTATTTAAAAAAAATTTCCATATTTGATTTATTTTGGATACTTACTTATGTGATGTGAACTGCATCTTATTTTAAGTTAGTGCTTAGTTAGTGTCAGTGTCTTGAGTATTTAAAATAGTAAAATTCTGTGATTATCTTAACTTTTAAATTAACTTCTACTTAATTTGCCAAAATATTATTTCGATTGTAAATGAATTGTATTTATTTTTATTTGATAAACGGTTCTAAAATTGCTCGATTAATCATTCGGGCCATGAGTTCAATCTGAAAACCCATGTAGTTTAATTTGCCGGAATGGTTTACACATGATTTTTTCCGCTTAATACTCTAATTAATTATTCTAATTAATGCCCTTTAAAGTAAATTGACATATTTTTATAGGCATATTTTTCTAATTTCCTAAGTTTAAATCATTTTTTGCTATTTATTAGAAGTTAAGTAAAATCAATAAATTCCGGAGGAAAAAATTTGAGAGGTAAACGATCTTTTTAATTTTGTAAACTGAATTTACTATTTTTAAATTTAAGTCAAGTTAATGATATAACTTACCGTAGAGCTATATTTCAGTAAATCTGTAATTTAGAACTGTTATTTTTTTTAAAAACATCACCAGTTTTAATTAAAATTTGTTCTTAAAATGACAAATAAAAAATGTTCGAATAAATGCGCATCTGTAGTGGATCAATTAAATTTCGCAACCAATTTTCTCACCAAATTTCACTACTTTGGTGGTCCAGACACCTACCATTTCACACAAACTTCATAACTCCCACACTTAGGCATATGTACATTTTTTTAGCTCTTGAGCTAAATAAATTAAAAATTCTTGGAAAAAAAATTCGGTGAAACTTCAAAGCAATTTGACGGAGATATTTTCAGTAAGAGCATAAATAACACCTGATGCATCTGCAGGCGACACACCAAGTGTAATATTTCTAAAACAAAACAACAAAAGTGTTATTTAGATGTATTGGCGACCTTGTGCTTCACAATAGGTCGGCAATATTCTTTGAAGAGTGCTTATTTCTGAGAAAAAGGGGTAATTTTTTAAGTCAACTCTGCGAAAAAAAAATAATAATTGCTAAAACTACAGTCCTGCTTAGTTTTAACACAACTTGTGAAACATCCTTTTATATTCCTGCGCTTAGGAGTTTAAAGTGAACATAGGTGAGATAAAAATGTTTGTTCATCATTATAGGGAGGAGTTGGTAAAAGTAAAAAAATCAACCTACTTTTTAGAAAACTTACTCAGCAAACGGGTTAATATTTATTTTCCGTACATGAATTATTTTTCCATTGTTTACAAGATGATGTAAAAGTAAGGATATTTGCAAGATCCGGATGCAATTTTCATTCCTGAAAAGTTTAACTTTTTAAGTATGAGATAATTGTATTTAAACTTGAAAAGTTAAAATGCAATTTTCATGCGTTTTTTTTTCTGTTAATTTTTTTTATTTGTTTTTTTGAATAGTGAAATATAAAGGTAAGCATCACTTCTTCATGTCACTAGTACCTCAATTTTGTCAGTCGAATCGTCAGATACTTTGTCATTTTTAGAGGAACAGGGTTAGCATTATTTGGGCCCAATCGAAGAAAAAGAAGGAAAAAAAAAAAAAAAAAAAAANAAAAAAAAAAAACGGGATCAAATACATGAATATTTTACTCTTTATTTGGATATGAATATTATTTTTCTATTTGTCCTTGTTTGCTTTAATGCAGTCATATTTTTACCGATAAATTGAGATTTCAACTGCCATTTTTAGAAAAATAAAAAGCTCGATACCTAGATACCTTTGTAAAGTTAAAATTCTGTCTTATTTTAACTTTGAGTTTGAATTTTTGAGATTGTGGCTGACAATTTCTAGACAAAATATCTGTCACCCATTATGTCAAAATATCTCCCACCTAGTAAAGAAGGACTCTAATAGGAGATATTTGCAATAGCTCTATCCAAAGGGAACTGTGTCTCTAAAAATACAAGCTTACTAAACAAAATAAGGAGAAAATCATACACACTTTAACAGAATATGGTAATATTTACTGTATTTCTGCCTGTGTGAAAACACCAAAAACCTCGGTAATTTTTTTCCTGAGGTGCTTTCATAATGATTTTGGTAAAATTAGCAATAAAATATTGCTTTATTATTAGTGACGAAATTTGGTAAATGTGGTAATTTTATCATAATACCATAGAGAATAGCATGCAAACCATTTATTCGGTTAAATTTATTTTTTAGTTTTGTATTTTTTATTAAATGCGTGGTAATAAGATCTATAAATCTGAAAGCCAGAACTTACAGTAAACTGTGATCTATATGAAACTACACGAAGGAAAACATTACCAAATGAATGGTTTAAATACAGTATACTTTTGTTTATAATACCAAAATTGTTTTCTTTTAATTTTTATTTATCAATTTTTTCTATACTGTAAAGTATACTGAATTGTGCTTTTCACCATTGTTATCCTTTATAAAAAAGTATACGGAATTACATGTTGAAATGGAATAAAAAATGTACATCCAGAGTGCGCTACATTGTAAAAAATTCCATATCAAATAATAGTAAAAAGTATTCATTTTATCAGGAAATCCATTTTCAACGTAAAATATTATACCGTAATTTTTGCAGTAATTTTCATGTGAGTAGAGTGATTCTGTTATTTTTTTGGCAATTATTGCTGTAAAAATTACGGCAATAAATTTCACGTAATTTTAACAGCAATAAATTACGGTATAGCATATTTTTTGCTCCGTAACATATTCTGGTAAAAAGAATTTTACAGCAAAAAGTACTGGCATCCTGAGTGTCACTACTACTTTATACAGGAATTTTATCAGGTATTTTTTTAGAGCGTTGGTAAGTAAATTTATTTTATTTAAAACAGAAGGTAAGGTAATAATTTCTAAAAGAAAAAGTAAGTTTACGAAAAGATGAAATTTAATCGAAAGATGGTCTTGGAATGTTTTTTATTTTTATTATTAATATTTTTTTATGTTTCCATTTCCAAAATCATTCAACAATTAATTTCAAAATCACTAAAACCTTGTCATGAAGTAGAAACTAGTTTACGTGAAAGAAATTTTATTTATTTATATAAAAAAGAAGGAAAAAAAATCAACATATTCCCATCGGAAAATAAAAACGATTTAAAAGGATTCTGCTTTATTTTAATTCCTTTCTTCGCGATTTGCTCAGAACTTTAATTTCCTTTAAAGAAATATTTTTAATTAAAAAGCGGATTCTCTTTTTTTTTCTTCTGTGCTTTAAGTTACTGTAATAGTAAAATACTAACTTCAAAACTCTTTTCAGTAACCGAGGAATGAAAAGTGACCTAAATGCCATTGTTTGAATTTTTTCGTTTGAGTAAAAAGAGTTAAATAAAAACCATGAAAAGCAGTGAGGGGAAATGTTAATAAGAAGGAGCCGAGATAAAATAACTAAGCTTGTGTTGTAGCCTAAAATCGTGTCATATTTTATTTATTTTTGTCAAACAGGTTTCTGAAATTTCAGAGAAGCTATTATGTGAAGCACGGAAAAATTAATTCTTATTTCATAACAAGCAGTGATTTTTGTTTTTAATCCAATGATAAAGTGTAAAAATGGCTTGGAATTTTTAAAAAAGTTATTTCCGAACAGATTTTCTAGTTTAGATGTCAAAAGTATTTTTATTTATTTATTTTTTTTAAGAAAAAATATTTTAGTAAGAAATTTTTTCTCATCTGATTTCATAATTTTTTCAGTTCAGCACTTAATTAGTGATCCAAGTGTAAGAAATTTATTAAGTTTTATTTAATATTAAATGGTGGCTTTTTAAAGATAGGTTTTATAAGCTAATTTCAATATGTTAAGTTAGTTTTTTTTTTTTTTTTTTTAAATTTGAAATACTTTTTTATACGAAAATCTTATTGTATCAAACTTCAGTATTCTTTTCGTTCAATGTCTTTAATAATTAATTCAGGTGATCGAAATATATATACATACATACTTTTCAATGTTAAAGGTAATCTTTTTAACGATTGGAAAATCAATGATTATTTTCTATCAATGGAAAATGATCTAAACTTCTTCGTTTCAAATTTTTTTTAGAGTCCAAAAAAAAAAAGAAAAAAAAAAAAGACTATTGCTAAGGGTTAAATGTTAATAAGAAGGAGTTGAGATTTGATAACTAAGTTTGTGCCTCAATCTAAAGTTGTGTTATTACTATGCTTTATCAAATCTATCAATTTAAAAAACTTATACACTGTAAAAAGCGTGGTGTAACATTTATCTGAATATGGTGTTGACCAACCCAAAAAATTGTGGAAGGAAACTCCTTATTTTAGGTAAACACCAAATTGAGATTTCTCATACAATTTAAAGGGTGTAATTTAAATCTAAGCTCTTCTTATAGAATAAGCTTACACCAAACTTCGCTCATTCACACCAAACAAGAATTATCCTCACTTCCGAAAACACCAATGTTGGCGAGCTTTGAATGTCGTCTGTATATTGTTTACAAATGAATACAAGTTTTTCGTAGTTTGTGGAAGCTATACGTCAATCAAACCAGCCTAAGATGTAATAAAACCAACATTTTTCAATTCTTTGACCCATTACTGGTCCATAACACTTTAAAGAGTTAAATAATGACATCAAAAAATTTTGCTTGATCATTTCATTGTTCATCATTTATTATCACAAAAATATTTTTCAATCTAGCTAAACTATTTAAAATGAATGTTTTAGTATGTACTGAAAAATTTTAAGAAACAATATTAGATATAACAACAAATAAGATATAAAAATACATAAGACATAAAAATATGGTTTAATTTTATTACTAGCAAGTGTTAGATATTATTTGAATAAAAAAGTTTCTTTCAGACTAAAATTATGCTAAATAAAATGTCCCCGAACAATCTGAATTACATTAAATAAAAAATAAAATTTCTATCTAACTATACATCTCTATTTAGAAAACGTATCTAATTTGATTTGAATGGTCAAATACAAATTTAATTTACTTAAAAAGCCACAGTACAAAAGTTTGTATTTTATACTTCTATAAATAAATAAACTCTACAACAAAAATGTTTTTTTAAAAAAATAAAAATCAGTAACTAACTACAGAAGGGATCGAAATCATTTTTCTCATAAATATTACTTATTTTACTTAATTATTATCCATATTAATATTTATTAGTTAATATAATATTATGCAGCAACTCTTTTTATTGAAAATATCCTTAAATGAACTGCCCAAAACATGTAAATTACATAAAATTAATAATGCAATTTTTATCAAATGACATCACTGTTCGGAAAATATATCTAATTTGATTTAAATCATCAAATACAAATTTCCTTAAATAAATAAACTAAACAACAAAAATTTTTTATTTTATTTTATATATTTGTTAATTTTTTTAAAATTGGTAATTAACTACAGAAGGTGCAGAAATTTTTTTTCCTCATGAATATTATATATTTCTCTTAATTATTATATCTATACTTTTGTGTATTAGTTAATATAAAATTATGCATCAATAATTTTAAAACACTTTTTTAGAAATGTTTCTGTAACGCCTTCCTAGCAATTTTGATGCTACTTATGGTACTAAAAGGTGTTCAAAATACAAAATGTTCACTATAAAAACAAAACATGATAATAATTTACTTTCTTTTTATTGTTATATTCTATAAAAAGATGAAACTCAGTTATCGATAACAACACGCGTTAATTGAATCAAACACATATTTTAGAAATCGGCAGTTAATTGTGATTATTAATACATGTTGTTCTCAATTGATATTTATCCTCTTTCACTCGTTCTGACAGAGATTCTAACAATTTCTTTCAAAAATGTTTTCATCCTTGCGCCATACTTAATCAATAAACAAGCAAGGCTATTCGTTCTGCAATCCATTCTTGTGAAACTTTGCCTGCACGTTCTTAATAGATTTTCTATAGATTTGAAATCCGGAGAATTAACTGACCACTCTTAACCCACTACTTTGCTTATGAGTAATTACTCCTTAATTTTTTTTTCCAATCATGAGAAGGATCCAAATTTAGTAAACAAAGAAAGAAAAAAATTCCATCTTTAGATAGATACCTTCTGTTCATCTCTGGTCTCATTTTCGCTCTCTCTCTCTCTCGCTTTCAATTTATACAAGTAGCCGTCTATCATTGCATCTACAGAGACGAATAGTTTAACGTTGTCGTCTGAAAAACACTCTCAAAACATTTTATTTTCCTTAGATAATCCAAAGATCTTCCCTTGATCCAACTAATAAACACCTACTATATGACGTTAAATAATATGACTGATAATGAAAAACGAAATATTGGTAATAGCATTTTGGTTTCAACATGATGTTTTTTCCATGATCAAATAAAACAAGCTCAAATGAAGGCCTAATTTTGACAAATTGTGGCCCAAATTGTTTAAACTTTGAACCTGATAAACTGTTTTTCGCAAACCTATTTAAAGCTCTTGTGGAACTATTGAGCAATGTTCAACTTTTAAATAAAATTAATGCTGCCAAACATCACTTCTTGTTTTGACTATGTAAAAAAACTCTTTGGATTAATGAAAGCACTATGCACAATACAGAGTAGTAAATCCAAGAGAAGTAAAAGAAGTGCTTTTGTTTCGTTTCTTGGCGCAGAATGATAGAAAAGCTTTTAATTGCCAACGCGTGTCCGACAAATAAATTCAACGAGTGTTCCTGACCGATTTTCCTCTTCTTTGTTCATTCTTTATCGCAACCAAGAGCTCTTGGACAGTTGTATTGTTTTTATTTATTTATCTATATATGGCGGATTAAGGCTACAATATGACATTGACTGGATATTATTAGTTCATATATGCTATTTCTATGACAGTATGAAAGATACAAACTTGTCAGATCAGCTTTTTAAATAATTACCGAAAAAGGACGATAAACTTATAGTTAGAAACTCTTAAGCTTTCTATTTCTTTGACTAAATATAAAGCAAAAAAAGTTTTTTTTTGTTTAACTAGTATTTTTTAATTCTATACTCTTATTATTTAAATTTATGAGTTGAAAATAAAGAAAGAAACATTTTAAATTTGTATGGCACATTTTTTAAATTTTTTTAAACAAATGGAACAATGGATCATACAAAACACAGATCCGAAAAATCCGGAAAGCGTGTGAACTCATAAAATAATTTACTTTTTAAAAAATCGTGCAATATTTGTTTCTTCTTCCTAAATCTTCTCCTTAATTTATCGTTCCAAAGTTCTCTCTCCGTTTCATAATAGTTTCTGTTCTGTGTAAACGCCTTTTTTTTTAAAAAAAAACTTTTCATCCATCTCTTAAAAAAACAACGAAAATTCAATTGTTTCTTTTTATTTCATTCGAGGAAAGTTGTGAAAACATTCTTAGCCCTCTAAACCTTGATGAGCAAAGAGGAAGTTGAACATTTTCGATTCAATGAGTTTGGAATCAAAACAAATGAGTAGAATCGAATCTTTTTATTCTGAATGATAAAGCCAAACATCATGTTTAGCTTTTACTTGTAAACTAACAACGCTAAATATTAATTCCTATATTTAGAAATTAAATATATAAAAATGAATTGTTTGGGAAAAAATATATATAATTGATTAATTTTCATAGTAAAATAAGAAAATTTCGCTATGCAAACACTTTAAAGGATTTATTTTCAAATGGTGTTCAACATGCAATATATATATTCTCGTTAAAATTTTAATTTTATGATATAAATACTTATTATCATTACGAGTTATTTTTTTCTGTTTTGAAGTATTTTACCGATACTTTAACATGAGTTATTAATCATGACAATTTAAACACTAGTAATTTCAAACTCTGGGAAGTTCCTCAACTAATTAGGAAATGATTCATAAATTGTTATTTATTCATTATGTTTTAAGCAGATTTCTAACCTTATTATTATATAATATTATATATTATATTAAGGAATATTATATTAAGTAATGTTATATACTTATAATAATATTTCTTCCATACCGTTATATTTTGTTAAACGAGCTTTATAATTATATGCGAAATATTTTTATTTTATACTCAATAATGTATTGCTTGTATGATATATTATTGAGTTCCAAAAATATAGACAAATTGCAATTTTTGAGCTTGCTATTGAGACCAAATGTTTCCGTTAGCGGCTAATCCCCAAATTTTGAAGCTTAAGTTTCCGAATTCTTCAACGAAATTATTATTTCGTGTTAATTCTGAGACATAATATTGATTATAGGAACATAATTAATAATTTTCTGACACTTTTCTGTTTAATTTTTTATCTTAAACTGAAAAAAATATATCATAGCATTCTCCAATTGTTGGTTTCTTTAATTTCACATGTTTTGTGGAGTTTATCTACTACGTTGTTTAGTTCAAAAAATGCACCAGTATCTATTTTTTTTAACAACCGATATTTATTTAACCGATGTAAGTGAACCGATATTTATTTTTATTACAGTAAAATTTATCGTTAATCGTCATTACAGTAAAATTTATCGTATGAGATGTCATTTTGAAGGGCAAGGGTTCATTGACCGGTGGCAGCCTGCCTGAAATCTAACCAGCTTCAGATCGATGGGTACCAGCCTGCTTGGGAATTAAAGACGGCTAGTGCGCAATGCTGACCGCATTGCCACCATCATTTCATTTGTCAACAAAATTTTGGATTTTTAACTCTCATGATTCCATGAGTTTTTACAATCATGAGCTTGCACTTTCATGAGCTGTAATCCTCATGAGCACGATTTTACTGTAATATTTTGCTTTATTAATCATTCATATATTTAAAGCAATATTTTTAAACAAAAAAATCTTCTTCTTAAAAAGGATTACAATATAATTTTTAATGCATGAGAATTTAGGAAAAAATTAAAAAAGTGAAAATAAATCGTTATTTTAAGACTTATAAAAGTATTTCATTTTGTTTTTTATTTTTAAATAAAAAAGTTTTTAGGTTGAAAAAAATTAGAGTGTAGACAGATAAATCTATCTAAAGCCCTTATAAATATAGAGTTAAGTCTTCAAGTTAGTATGTACAATTTTTATTTTTTCTTACTTAAATGTGAGAGAATCATTTAGTATGCAAGATGGAAGGTTTTCTTGTAAAATTGTGAAATGCTTCAGTGCTTAACACGTGAAAGAGCAATGGGTCAGTTTATAAGAAAGTGTCCGTCTATAATTCCAGTAAACAACACAGATTGTTACGAAACCTCAAGGGTAATTTCACTGTAACTCAATCATTAAAATACGTAATCGCATTCATAGCCGTAATAATCCTCCTTATTTTCTGCAGTCTGCGGAAAAAAGCATAAAAAATAAATAAATAAAAAGCAGAAGATGTTTATGCTTTTCTTTTTGGTGTAATTTTTTTCTGCCTTATCTTTCTTTCATCAAATTTTATTTTTCGATGAACCCAGTCAAAATATTAAGAGTTAGGTAGTCCTAAATTATTGCTGAATCAGTGATCCTTACCGGAATATCTGGCGTTGCGTGCAACAGGTTGTTGGAAAAAGGACTACCAAAGGGATGGGAGGTCCCCAACTGGCTCTCACGGTACGTAAGAACTTGGATAAGGAGGAAGTTGACGGAATCTGGTGAACAGTGAAGGAACCCACCGTCATGTCTGAACCCCCCTACGAAAGCTTACAGTTGCTCAGGATCCCAAGCATCAGTGAGTTTCCACTGAAGCATGGTAGAAGGACATGATTGTAGACCCTTGAGGACTTGAATGGTTCATCAAACGCGCGTGTTTAGCTTCGACTATGTTATCAATGAAAAAGTCTAAAACTTTTCAAAAAGTTGCACGTCGTAGATATCAATATCGATATACGTCTACTGCAGAAATTTGAAGAATATGGAAATTTCTTTAAGTTGAAATTCACAACGACAACAAATAACGATTCGCAGAAAAGTATTAATCTAAGTAGATCTAAGTTGTCTATGGCTACTGCAGAAATGTAGAGAACATTAGCTTTTTTCAGTTAAAATTAATCAAAATAAGGATTGTCGCAAAAATATTAAGACTTTGTGTTTGAAGATTTAAGTTGTCCTGCACAGCTAAGGCCTCTGCAGAAACTTGCAAATTATAGGATTTTTCAGTCAAAATGAGCAACTAAATTCTCGAAAAAGCCATCAAAGGGAGACAAGGCTGTATAGTACGGATTTGTCCATTGCAGAGGGATTAAAGAGTTGAGATGAGTACAGCTTTTATTCGAAATTCAAAGCAAAAAGTTTTTTTCAACAGAAATCTATACACAGAAAGATGTTTAGTACATATCGAGGGTATTAAAAAGTTTAAAGGCTTCGTTACATATGACTATATTGAAACTAAACCTAAAGGATTAGCTTATATCTTATTCAAAAAAACTATAAAGAGTAGAATCTAATTCGGCTGGTGAAGAAGAAAATATTTTGCTTAAGTTAGTTGAGTATATATAGGTAGAAAAAAACCCCAGTTGTGCACGAATTAGGGAAATTCGTATAGGTAGCTCTTCTGTGGAAAGAAGAACCGGTACTCAGGTTTTCATTTTTTCTGTTTTATAATTGCTACAAGTAAGGAAAGTAATCTTTGTTGCTGAAGTTAATTTTTCATTTAAAAAAATAGATGATTCCTGCATATTTCATCCAGCTACTGTAGTTTTGTTATAAAATAAAATATTTTTATTCATCCCTGCAATCCATTACAAATACATAAGAGTCTAGTTTTGTTCTTCACAAAAATAGGAAGCCTTTTTTTCTTCTTTACATTTAAAATTTTGATGTAATTTGCAAATGATTCAAAGCACCATATACTCTACCAGAGTATGATTTATTAAATTCTCTTTCAATATCACGCTAAGATAGCAATAGGATATGATCCAATAACATAACAAAAATGCGCTAGTCACATTATCGAGAATTGTGACTCATAACTGTTCTCAATAATCATAATAAAAATAATAAATCATTAAAGTTAACTAAAGTTAGCATAATTTATTAAAAAAATTGTTCCCAAAACTAGTTAACCTATTCCTATTTATAGTTTTACTTAAAAAATGGATTCAAAAATGAATTTAAATTGTGTTATTAATTTCAAATAATCTTGTGTGCGTCTGGTCGAAAATAGCGTATAAGTATGTAAGCAAACAGAAAAGCAGAGACACAAATGCAGTTAATATATCCATCACAGCCTTTTAGCTGAAGCAAAAAATTGTTTTTTGTTGTAGATTTTACACACATAAATAAAATAGATTCTTTTCTCATATTTTAAGAAACTTTTTCTCTTAAAACTCTAAGAAGCAAAAAATCAAAATCATATGTCAAAGTCAACAAAGAAAGTCTATAAATGAGAGATTAAAAAGGATGATACTAAAATTCTGAAATTAAATTGGCTTGGTTTTAACTTCAACTACATTTCGAAAGATCAATTTTCAAATATTTTCACAAAATTTAAGTCATAAATTTTAGTCAGACACACAACATCACGGTCACTATAGTGTTGTTCCTGTGAGAAACTTAATCCTCAAGTATCGTTACATTAGATTTTGGAAATATATATATATATATATATATATATATAAATAACTTAGTTTATAACAAAGTTAAATAACTTTGGTTTGACTTAGAGACGGAAAAAAAATCTAACTAACACTTTATTTCAGCAAATTCTAATGATAATAGGGACAAACTATATTATGTGTCACCTTTTTTTAAACTTTTTTAGAGCAGTATAGCACTATATTTATCGTACACTGGTAAGCACATTTTTAGCCACTGTTGTTCCCACAGATTTTTTAAGGATTTAATTTGTCGACAGTCCCGATTTTGTTTTAACTCCTCTTTATCTTCTTAGAGCATCTTTATTCTAAGACTAGTCCCTCCCTCACACTTCAAAAAGCCAGGCAATAACTCTTTTGGCGGCGTCTCTCCCTGGAATCCCGAAACTTTTCCAAGATTCGGTTGAGTGGCTGAGAAAATGAGTCAAAAATTACGGATCACAGATTTTCCAACTCCTTTACTCGCCATCTCTGAGTTGCACCCTTTGCTGTTTAAAAACCATCTTACTATTCTTTGCTTGTTGCTTTTATGACAATAAATCAAGATTTTTCTTCTCCTAAATTCTGACAATCTTGATTTTATAACTGGTTGTTTCACAAACTGAGCCGGAAGCTAAAAATCAACATGAAGAACTCGTGAAAATTTTAATTTAAGCATGTTATTATTCGAGAGAAATTGAACAGTCAATACTTTTTTAGAAAAAAGTATAATTTTTTATTTGAAAAAAAAAAGGAACACTTTAATTTAAGTGTTTAAAAATACTTTAAATCAAATTAAAATATTTTGCATTTATTTTTCATAAATTAATAAAAATAAAATTGAAACTAATGTGTGATAAATTTGATTCAAAAAAATTTAGTATTTTAAATCGCGTCATTGGATAAAATAAGAATTCTCTACTTCTGAAGAGATGGAAAAATAAAAAGTATAGGTTCAATTCTTCCTTGAAAAATAATATGCGTTTAGTTTCTTGCTGTAAGATAACACAGGTGAATTTCTTAAATTAAAGGGAAATTTTTTTAATATTTAATTTTCAGTAATTAATAAAATAAAGTTCAAAATGATATATTCTAAATTTGCTTTAAGATAAATCATGTCAATGGGTAAATAAAAATCCTCTACCTCTGAAGGGGTGTGTGAAAAGAATAGGTTCAATTACCCTTTGTAAAATAATATGAGTTCAGTTTCCTGCAGGGAAATAGTATAGGTTCATTTCTTAAATTAAAAATAAAAATAAAATTAGATAAGTTAAAAATAAAAAATAAAATTAGATAAGTTAAAAATAAAAAATAAAATTAGATAAGTAAAAAAATCTGTACATGTTATTATTTTTGGTGATTAGAAATATGTAGACCAATTTCTGCGAAGCACATGCATTTTAATAAAGCTGAGGAATCTTGGTATATTTTACAAAAGAGATTGGTTTTCTTTTTTTAGGTACCACATAAATTTATTTTTATTTAAACTTTTCAAGTCATTCTTATATAATGTGTACCGATAAATCCCTCTTCAGTTTCTTTTTCTGACATTTATATCGAAGTCCTATGAGGTTTTTTTACTTAATTTATTTTTATTTGTCGTGTTTGACAACTGTAAATTTCAATTAAGGAATCTAGTACTTAAGTTTTTTTTCTTCGTAATATTAAGAGGAAAGGGAAGTTAACATTAATTTCTGAACAGTACTTGAAAAAAAAATTAAAGTTTAATATGAAATACAATTTGCCCAATAAATGTTAATAATTCTTTCTCTTCAATTCGAACAGGATTTTCAAAATATATCCAAATGTACTTTTTGTCTTGTGATTTAGATTTTCAACACAATTCAACCTTTTGTTTACTTTTTCCTACATAACAGTTAATGTATATGATATTTTCGTTGTTGTAAGTTTAACATGTAAAGGTTTGTTGCCCAAAAAGCATGTAACCTACTAATACATTTTATTTTTTAACAGTTTAAACCACTTTCTTTGATCTGAGATTTAAAAAAAGCTTAGATTTTTGGATCCTTGAGCAAATTACCTAACGACCTTCACGTTGAAATGAATCCGTTACTTGAAACGCCAACAAATGAATGAAAAAAGGCAGTGGTCCAAATGGTTAGTTACATCACGATATCTTTACACCAAGGTTAGCTTCGTGTCAGCATTAGGAACTACGCCTCAAAAGACATATACCTTGTAAAATCTTCACTGAATATGCAGAAGCGTTATACCTTTCCTCACGTCTTCAGTGCAGTGCTTGACCAGGAATCCGTAAATGAACAAAAGTGTCTGTTGCAAAAGCGTGCAACTCACGGCCCATGCTGATACATCTTTCTGGCTGTACGGTTGCTGTAATGATATCAATGATACCGTCAATAAAGTCACGAATGAAACGTGCCGAAATCATTGAATCTATCGCAATAAATTGTCGAAACTTAAAATGAGAGAAAAATTGATTCATCTGTAACCATTTATGATTTTGTTAAACGTTTCTAGAGCTGCGATGGGTGACCGTATGTACTCTATTGAGTGCTTAAGAGATCTTTTAAATGTAGTTATTAATGTTTATTATTATGAGTAGTGGTTTTCTTAAGCTTAATAATGCGTTATATAAAAAACTAAATTTCTTAATTTAGGTGTCACAATTCATTTCAATAAAAATATTTACGAAAACAACGGTGCGTTAAAAAATTAATACACTAAAATTCGTAATTTATACACTATAATTAATACACTATAATTCGTAAAATTAATGCACTATAATTCGTAAAAAAATTAATACCCTATAATTTTGTGATTAATAACTTATGTGTCCATTGCTTTAGGATTGTTTTTAATAACTTCGGCTTTGTAAAATCATTAGAAACAACAATACCTTATTTGTCTAGACAGTAAAAGTTTATTTCCCCCCCTCAAATAAGAGCTATTTTGGATAAAATCTCTCAAAAATATATGCACATGTTATTACAATAAAAGTCCGTTATATCGTGCTATATGCAAACTCATATGATAAATGTTAAAATAGTAGACTAATAGATGACATAAACACCTTTTTCCCTTTTTAATTTTTATTTCAATCAATTATTTTGTTTTCAAATAAATAACTAGCGAAGATGCCTTCAGATTTCAGACAAAAGTGGTAGTTTTGCAAGATGCAAGAAAATGAAATTAAAATAAATAAATAAATAAGTGCAATAACGTTTGCCGTCTTCAATAACACTAAATATCAATTTCAACAAAAGCTTCAAGAAGAGAAATAAATGGCATGGTACACGAAGAAAAAAAATCTGTTAAAATTACTGTACAACAATACCTTAATTGCATAATGGCATTTCTGGTAAAATAAAAACCATAATTCTAAAATTAAACACAAAATAGTATTATTATTTAAACCATTCATTTGGTAATTTTTCCTTTCATATTGTAACAGTTAATCGAAAATTCCAGTTTTCAGAAATATAGTTCTTGCTACCACATATTTAGTAAAAAAATACAAAACTGAAAAGTAAATTTTACCGAATAATTGGTTTTTGTGCAATGCTCTAAGGTATCATGATAAAATTACCTAATTTTTCTGAATTTACCAAGTTTTATCAAGTTAAAAAACCATATTTTATTGTTGATTTTACCAAAATCATTACCAAAGAGCTTCGTTTATTATTCCCGAGAGTTTTGATTTCTCCATAGAGCCAGAAACACGGTAAATTTTAGCATATTCTGCTAGTTCTGAATAAACTTTTTTTCTTCCTCAGTGTAAAAATGGGGTCAACAAAATTTGCACTCTTATGAAATGTATATATTTTTTTCATAGCAGAAGAATTTTTTTTCTTCAGGAGGAAAAGACTTTGCCAAACATCATCTATGCATGTTTGTTGTAGAAGCATAATGGACTATAATTGTAAGTAGGAAATACGGTGAAAAGAAATTCGTTTTCCCCAATTTTTCAGTATTAACACGAGAAATAAGTGAAAATGTTTTACATTTTCCCTTCTTTCCTATAATATTGCTTACATAAACAGCAGAAAAAAGTATTTAGCTAAAAATAATGAATAAATAAATTGTCGCATCAACGGGATAAAAGTAATTTTTAAGTCGCATTAAACATATAATATTTGTATCTTTAATATTGGCATTCTGATGATGATTTGCAAACTGGCCGTAATAGTGAACTTCTCTCACTATGCCGTACTCGTTAAATCGAGCTTATACCATACTTAAAAATTGGTTTTTTCTTACTCTCATCACAAACTGGCCTAAGTTCCTCAAGTATTTGCCAGAAGAGATGACTAAAGGTATTAAATATTCATCCTGTTATTTAAATAACGTTACATAGAATTAATTGATGGCCACACAAAAAAGCAAAATTTTCAACTTGTGGAAAAATGGTACATGATAGAATTTATTTCACCATTAATCAGTATTGAAAAATCTATATTAATCAGGTATTAGTTTAAGAAAAAAAAATTTTTTTTGTTGCAGGCTTGCGTCATTAGATGATGTTGAATAAAGGAACATTTATATAGATGCTTTTAAAAAACAAACAGTTCTATGTCAAAATTTTTAAATTGTAGAAAATTTGAAGGCGAGTAGTTATGTATAAATTTTTTTTTCATTAAGTAAAAAAATTATGCATACTATAAAACATAGAAATGAATCATAATTTTCCTTTGTGTTCATTTATCAAAAAATAATTAATTTACCTCCAAAATATAGCTTTTCTTAATTAAATGATTTTAACTTTGCAGCTCAAGCCAAATTTTATCAGCCAAATAAGATTTGAGAAATTTTATTCTCAGGGAGGAAAATAAAATAAACCGAAAAGGCTCGGTTTTGTACAACTTACCCTAATTCAATGTTTTCGAAAATTACTGATTCTAATACTTTCAACAAAATCTTGAAAAGAGAATAAATATGTTGTTTCCTAGATTTTTTATTCACATGATGTATTTTTTTTATTGCTTTAAGTGTGATGAAAACTAGCAGAATATGGTGAAATTTATCGGTTTTGGGGCTCTATGGGAACGCCAAAAGGCTAGGTAATTTTTACCGAGGAGCTTTGGGAATTCAGGCAAAATTAACTATAAAATATGATTTTATAATATGCGATAAAATGTGGAAAATTTGGGAATTATATCTTGATTCCTTAGCATGGTATAAAAGCTATTTATTCTGTTAAATTTACCTTTCAGTTTTACAATTTTTACTAAATGTGTGATAACAAGAACACTGTAAAAACGCTTGATTGATAATTGCCACCACTTTTGTCGTTGAGATAATCTAAACGGACCATATGAACAGAAAAAATTACTTTATGAATGGTTACCATATATTTCGGATATTTTAACCAGAATTATTATTCTTTTTAGCCGGAAATATCAGAGAAAGTATGGTAATGCTAACAGAATTTTTTTCCCTCATGAACTAATATAAAAATTATGTCGCTTTTAAGCAAAAGTTTAGCATTGTCATAAAATCTCCCACATTTTTTTTAAAAATACTAAATGAAATATTTATTAAGAATTATGTAAGAAACTATAAAAGTTCGAGAGCTAAAAAACTCGAACCCTTAAATCACATCAAGCCATAAAAAGCATCCATAAAAAAGACTATATTTTTACTAGATTCTCTTTATTTGCTTTTGAATGCTCTATCGTCTGATTTAAAAATCTAACTAAAAACCTCGAAAAATAATGGTAGATAAAAAGTTGGAGATAAAAGAAAGTAAAAAAACAATGATTTCAAGGCTGGAAATGTTTTCGTCCGGGCAAAAAGACTCGTCGCAAATGGTTTAGCAGCACGGGTCCGATCAATTTGCTCCTTTAGAAGAATCATTGCGTTTTGGAATCCGTTTTTTCGCGCTTCGCTTCTTGCAATTTGCTGCTTTACCCGAGCGATTCTTTCAGATATACGTCTTTCTGTATCACGTTCTGGAAGACTATGACACCATAAGTGAGCCCTATACAACCTCGTAAAAATATCTAGTGGCTCAACTCCCTCAGACACCCACTCATACGATTTGAGTGTCTTTTTTCGATATTTATATCCCTCCCCTTAACATAACATTTGAAAAATAAGCGCATTGACACAATGCAGGAAGATACGTAAATTTCATATGCATCTTGAAAATATGCTTCTGTTTTTATTTTCTTCTCTTTTTACTGTTTACCTCTTTCTCGATTTTCCGAAAAAAGTAGCGAACGCATCTTCTCCTGGAACAAGGGTGAATGCCTTGCGTCAAAAATATGATATACTGGACGTCTCTTGAAAAGGGCAGCAACCTTCTTAAAAATTATTTATGTCTGGCTGCATTGACTTTGGAAGTCTTAAAAATGCTATACAATATTTGATTGATAAAAATGAAACGAACTTATAACTGTCGCATGTTTGTCGTTTAATTTTATCAAGTTTTGCCAAATTTGTGTTATAATACAGATACGATTAAAATTTTTAGATTTGAGTATGCTTTGTAGTAAAACAGTTTTGAAACGCTTATGCGATCTGTTTTTTGGAAAACTGTTGCATCATGTATATCGTTCATCTTATTAACAATTAATTATAATATAATTGGAATATTAATGGAATTGGAATAATAAAAGTATTGGAATATCGATACAGTCGGAATAATAAAATAATTGGAATACTAGTAAATGGAACCCAAATAATAATAGAATCCGAATAGTGATTGAATTTGAGGAATAATAGAACTGAGATATTGATAGAGAAAGAATAGTAATAGAATCGGAATATAATAGAATTGGAATATTAATAGAACAAGATTAATAATAGAATCAAAGAATTGCTGCAATCGAAGTATTAATGCAATTGAAGTACTAATGCAATCGAAGTATTGATGGAATCAGAATAATAACATAATCGGAATATTAATAGAATCGGAAGGATAATAGAATCAGAAATTTTTCCCTAGAATTCTTTTTTTTTTTTTTTTTACTTTTNTTTTTTTTTTTTTTTGAATGTTTCTTTAAACTGTCTTCTCTTCTGCATTGGTGAAAAAATGGTGAAAAAATTTTTCATCATGCATTAAATGTTTCATTCGTGAACAATACCGCACGGAAGAAAAAGATATGGTCAAAATTTCTAAAATGTGGAAAAATTTACCTTGTTTCTGGTTCTCTAGGAGCACCAAAAAGCTCGATAATTTTTACTCAAGAGCTTTGGTAGTGATTTTCAAAAAATTAATAACAAAATATGGTTTTATAATATGTGATGAAACCTAATAAATGTGGTAAAATTTGGTTCTTTTAACTTGATACCTTAGAGCATGCCATAAAAACCATTCATGCGATTAAATTTACTTTTCAGTATTGTATTTTTTACCAAATGCGTGGTAATACGAATTATAATTTTGAAAACCAGGATTTTTGGTTAACCATTACCGCATGAACGGAAAAAATACCAAATGAATGGTTCAAATACCGTATATTTCGGTTTTAATAACCAGAATGTTATGTTATTTTATTTACCAGAATTATCATTATCATGATGTAAGGAAATTTTCCTATAATTTTAAAACGTAGAACTCCCTTTTATTTTCATTTCTCGACCACAAAAGGCTGCAACGAGATGTTATTAATTTTATACCAACCGTGTAAAAACCGAATACTGTTTATAAATTAATGCGTTACAATTTATGTAAAAAAACTGTAACAAATAGCCGGGATTTAATTAGAGATCTATTATTCCAAGGGGGAGACGTAGGTTCGAATCCCAGTGATAGCTAGTCAATTCTTATAATGTAACCAGCCAGCCTTGACCACAGTGCTAGCGTAAAATATTCCAGTAGTAGATGGTTCAGGAGTTAGAACCTCTTTGCCATCAGGCAAACCGAGGGAGGTTTTATATTTTCTTTATCTATGTAAGGCTAATTTGTATTAGCTCAATCAAAAAGCTCTACAAGAAGGCGTGTTTGTCCCAATGCTGATTTATTAAATCCCTTGTTTTTTTGTGTTTGGTTCAGATATATATTAAACTAGAATATTTTTTATATATATAAGCTGCAGTTTTCAATTCTTAGTGTGTCCATAGCTGATTTCGTCAAGATAAATTTGGAAAAAAAAAACTGAATAATTAAAGCAAAATGCATCATATCTTTACAAAAAAAACCTGTGGTAACTTTCTTTTAATACACGAAATTCTTTAAAAAGTCGTAAAAGAAATAAAATACTTAGGACCTTTTTTAAAAGGGTTAAAACTTCAACCATTTATTCTGGCTTCATACATTATTCATTGTTGGAAAATGCGTATACCAGTTGCATATTTGGTTGCAAAGTGAACCAAGAGGGTGAAGATAATATGGCACCCATTTGTTTGTTCATAGGCTTAGATCGTTAAACTCCCCTACACAGACAAGACGTAGGCTATATCAGGTTTCGTTTTATTAGAAAACAGAAAATGAGTCTTTTTCTGGATGACAAGGGGGCATTCTGAAATTATTCCATAGCTAGGGGTTTTTAAAGGTAACGCATAATATTATTATTTTTTTCTAATTTTAATGTTATTTTTTTAAAAAATGTGTAGCATTTTTTTGGCTTGCTGAAATGTAACTATTGAATTTGTAAATTTAATTTAAATCTCTTTTAGAAAGTGCAAAAGAAAATTAATTTAAATTTATGTATGATGTATGTGATTACTTAATTTTTCTATACTATATTCTTTTGGGAAAACTTTTATTGAAGTGACTTACTGATTTGTGCATATTTCTGTCAATATTAGTGATTTCAATTACATGCTTTGATCGAGTTCAATTAATTCAATCTTTAGTAAAGCTTTCTCGAAACAGCCATCTGTTAGCATACAGATGAAATTAAATCAATGCAGCTCCGGAATCAGTAGTTTTTGAAAGGTAGCTCAATAGTATACATGTTTCCGTTTTTAGTAACAGTATACATTTTCCCGCTTTTAGTAACAGTATACATTTTTCCTTTTTTGATAAGCATCTTTGTTTTGTACAATTTATGTAATTAGAATTGTTTAGCATCATCCAATTTAGTTTTTATTAGCTTAAACAGTAATAAAAATTGAATTTTAAAGAATTTAAAAACTGACAAATGGATAATTTTAAAGTATTTAGCCAAAACTCCACATTGCATATTTTTATTGCTTTATAGTTTTGAGGAATTTTCATACATGCTCTAAAAATTATCAAACACCATTTCTCCTAATCTAACGAAGCGACTCACTTATTTTATACCTCTTTTGAAAGGTATTGTGCTGTGAAATAATACTATAGCATCAATAGTTTGATAAGTAGAAAATATATTAAGCAAACGAAAATCAAAAATTTAACTTAAAATCCAAGATGCTGAGGATAGTCTAATCTCATAGGCTCCACAATTCTGCGATCCACGGAATAATGATGGCTTGTGGTCATCATTGTGTACTTCTCAGATAAGCTAGGACCCATTATAATGGGCTGGTTTCAAGCCGTAACCGGGAATAAAACCTGGGTACTACGCAACGACATCTCAGTACCTTATTCATTGTGCCATTCAATCTTACAGTTATAAAATTTAGTTATATAATAATTCATTATATAAGTTAAGTTTATTTTTTGTTTGTCTAGTTTCAGCTTTCGAATGCTCATCTTCGCACTTTTAAAACAAAAAGAAGTAAGAAGAAAAACATATAACATCTAAAATATTATATGCCTAATTAAACATCTTTCTAAAATAATAATTTTTTATGCTTATATTTAATATTATAAATATGTAATAACTTTAATAATTGTAATAAATTAAATTTGGTTGTAATTTATTCTGTAATCGCAATGATGTTGATAATAGTATCAAAATTATCATTTAAATTAATTATTTTCTTAGAAATAATTTAAATTTAACTATTTTAATTTTAAGGGGTCACAGTACCCAAAAAATGACAAAAATACCAAATTTTTTTTATTGCTTATAATAAAACTTCAAAGTATTTCAAATGTACAGAAAAAAATTCATCTCCCTATCTACATTTTTAAAAAAGTTATGAATGATTTTAAATTGTTCTAATACAGAAACTTGCCCAGCAGTCTGACTTTAAAGTGCTTTTTCGCATAGATAATAATTTTGTGTCTTGATTTTAATTAAATCCCTAAGGATTTTTTTCTAATTAAGATAAAGCTTTGAAGTAAACTTTTTTATCTTGAGTATAATACACTTATTTAAACTGTGCATGGAATAAGCATTTTATGAGGTATTACAATTTTTACGGCTTGTTATATATACCTAACAGGAATTTTTACTCTTTTTTTTCTACCTTTTTTACAAAATAATCTATAAAAAATATTCTAATTGATATATCAACAAATGAATGCACAAAATTGTTAAGATAAATATTGCAAGCACTATGAAAAAAAAACTTTTTTTGAAAATATGGTAAAAAAAAAAAGCCTTAGGGATTTAAAAATTTAGAATTTTTTCAACTTTTTTTAAAATTTNTATAAACCATAATTCAGGTTAATTAAGCCAAAGTATACAGTATTTAAACATTTCATTTGATAATTTTTTGCATTCACATTATTACGGTTTACCGAAAATTCTGGGTTTCAAAATTATAGTTCTTATTACCACACATTTATTAAAAAATACAAAGCTGAAAAGTAAATTTAGCCGCATAAAGGGTTTTTATGCCCCATTCTTAGGTATTAAGATGAAATTACCAAATTTTTCCACATTTAATAAATCTTATCACTTAATCTAAAACCATATTTTACTGTTAATCTTACCAAAATCATTACCAAAGCCCTTCGGTAAAAATTACTGAGCTTTTTTGGTGATCCCATGGAGTCAGAAACAGTAAATTTTACCATGTTCTGGTAGTTTGACCATACTTTTTCTCTCGGTGTAGTTATTTCTGATAAGCTTTTTTTAATGTAACAGAATTATTTATACAAAAACAAGAAATAATGCCATCAATAATGAATAATTAATTGAAATGATGAAATTCCCACCTATTATTCTTATGTATTGCCTTAAATAAAAAATAGCATGTCACTTTATTGTTTCGCAAATTTTAATCATCCACTTAATTTACTTTAATTTTCTCTTCAAACCCCAATCTTGATGATTAGACTAATAGAACGATAAAGTTGAATTTATGACAGAAATAATTTACTATACACCCACATTGTGAAATCTTACTTGAATGATAGACTTTGTCCTGTGTTATTAATTTATACATAAAGTCACAAGTGGCAAATTTTCTGATTATCCCGAAACTTTTAATGTTTTATTTGAGCTTTTCATGTGATTTCGTGACACATCTATTTTTCGTGATGACAGTCATGCCAGTGTTTCGTGATTCAGTTATTTATTTCAATCAATTTAACGATTCTATAAGTTTTTCATTCTCTCTAAAACAAAATATTTACTAATTATGAATTTCAAAACTAATTTAAAATGATGTGTAAGTTATATTTAAATCCTACTTCAATCGTATATTAGATAGAAATTAAGAAAATATGTGAGTGGATGCAAGCATTTGTTTTAAAATGTTCTAAGATTTATATATGCTTGCGCAAATTAGTCTATTTATGCAAGTATAAAAGCTATATTTCAATATTAAACAATTCAAAACGAGTTTATCCATTTTAATCATAATTGTCTTTAATCACAGATTATAAAATAATACTCCTAAAAAACTTTTCTTTCCCCTTATAGATTTCCCTTTACAGATACATTTAAATACATTTTTAAATACCAAATTCCTTTTTTTTTTCAGTTAGTTTCTTCGAATTTTGCTGCAATAATATTCTTTATCGAGATGACTGAATGATTAAGGCAATGAGCTATCATTATGAAGAACCCGATAGAAGCTTGAAGCCCATCCAGCTTCAAATTGATAGATAGCAGCTTGTCTGGAAAGTAAAGGTGGTCGGAGCGCATTGCTGACCACGCTGTGCTCCGGAATAAGTATTTTGTAACACAGCGGTTAACAAATGGTGTTTCATGGAACCCTAGGGTTCAGTGGAAGAGTAAAAGACGTTCCATGAGTTAGTGATTTTTATAATTAGTGATGAGTTTTGAAATCACAGATTATATTTAGATATAACCTATAAATCATAATTTATTTAATCCTCCTATTGCCTTTGTAAAATTATTTCAAGTAAAGTGCTGGCATTTCTTAGATGAAAATGTAATCTTTTGAATAATAATGTTTGGAACAACTTATTAAAAGAACAAGCATTTATAAAATATTTCATTAGTATTTCCTATCACGCTTTTCAAATTAGAAAATAAATTAACTAAATTAAAATAAAATAAATAGAGATGTTTCCCTAATAATCCTTTTAAACGTTTATAGAATTTCTTTCAAGTACCACAATTCGGATTATTTTATTCATTTTCAACTTATGTACATATACCTAAGAAAATTTCATAACTAGATCAGATAGAGCACAAGGACTACAAATTTAATTGTCGGATATAAAACCTAGTTCAATGGTAAAAAAATGAAAAATCCTCCTTCTGCTAATTAAATATTTTAAAAATGGTCTTCTATAAGTTATAACATTCACAATTACCTTTATAAACTTTATTTATGAAGTCGAGGATTCGTCGAAAAAAGGTTGATTATTTAGGGTTCCATAGCTGGAAAAAAAATTGGATACCGCTGTTGTAATATACTATAAAGAACTGAGAGTTACTGGATCAACAACTTGGACTAAACTTCGTTGGAAATTAAGAAAAGACCATTGTGCATACAGCAATGGTATATTACCCGGATTTAAGCAGTCACCCGCGACTGCATATAGTTCCCTTTTATTTCATTATTAAATTAAATAAATATGCTATCAAATCACTTTAAAATATTTTAAAAGTAAAACACATCAAACAGAAATTTAATTCGTTCTATCTTTTACGATATATATCAGATAATTATTTAAAAAAAAATTACAGTTTCGAAGTCTCACTGGAATCCTAGACTGGGCGACATATTTCGATAAATACGGAGAACATTCGTTCTTGAAAAACAAACAATTATAAGACGTTGCACGAACATTTTATTTGAAAGGACCACTAAGATGGCACTTCTTAAGCTGACATGCCCTTAACAAGTAAAATGCAAGATAAAGAATTTTTACCTTTGTTTCACTGTAGAAGAAAATCGTCTGCAAGAAACAATATATATTATTTTTTCGTCAGTTTTTTTTAATGAATAGAAAAACGAATATGTGTTACGATATTTAGATATCATTTTTTTTAAACTCTTATCAGTTGATAATTGATTATTCATTAAGTTTTGTTTTCTTAATTTCACACGATTTAAAAAAGCAAGCAAAAAAAAAAACACTGTGCAACGTTGTTTCAAGAGTTGGCGATGTTGATATTCGATCGCTCTGAGAGCTTAGCTTTCATTTGGCGTACAATTAGATGCAAACAGGCTCTCTCCATAAGTCTAATGGCTTTTTCTTAATTTGCAAAAGAGTATGGTATCATTCTGATATCAAGAGAGGGTTTCAGAGCCGTGATGGCTCAGGGGATAGAGTGGTCGCCTTCCAATTAGGTGAACCGGGTTCGAATCCCGGCGATGGCTGGTCGATACGAATCCGCATCCGGCTTGCACCGACCACTGTGCTGATGTGAAATATCTTCAGTGGTAGACGGATTATGGGTTAGAGTTCCCTTGCAGTCAGGCTAACCGTAGGAGGGTCTCGTGGTCGTCCTTTTCATGTAACGCAAATGCTGGTTAGTTCCCTCGAAAGTTCTCCACGAAGGCAAATTTCTCCCTATAATTGATCCAGGAATTCCCTTGTCTTCTGGATTGGATTCAAAATCACAAGGCTACGGATCTGAACATTGATCGCAAAAACTGGGTTGGAAGTTAGTTCAACGAGAGTTGTAAAAAAAAAGAAGAAGAAAAAAAGAAAAAAAAAGAGGTCAATTAAAATTATAAAAACAGTGCTGTCCGGACAAAATCTCACGGTATGAATATCACGTGGAAAAATTCTCGCGAGAAAAAAATACCGCGTTCTTAATATGATAACGGAAGATATCACACGAATGACACGAAAAAATGCAATTATGAACAACCTTCTTAACAAGCAGATCTCGAGAAAATAGAATTTCAAACAAACTACATTTTGAATGAATTTTTCAGTAATTTTTATCAGTAACATGCATACACACTCAAATGTGTACAGCATTGCCACAGAAAAACACGATCACAATGATTTTTCGTTGAATGATTTGAACTGTGGAATTACAGTAAACTCTTACTTATGCCCTGGGTCAAGGGTCCAACATAAAAGAGCGCATAAGTGAGAAAGACGTATTGAAAAAATCCATACCAAACTCTAAAACACAATACGAATTGCAACGAGAGCTTGAATAAGAATTTTTCTAAAGATTATATGCTGATGCTTAAAATGGTTTGGCAATTATTGTAACTTTGCAAATTTAACAAAAACTGTAACATACTTTATTATAGTTAATTTCTTTCAATATAATCCACAAAAGATGCTTGTTTTCAATTGATTAAGTTTTGAAATATCTTCTTTTTCTTATATAATTAATAAAATCTTTAAAAAGAATAAATACTAATCACGCCAACGTGGGTCCTAGCCCAAGAAAAACTAGTTTTTTTTTTAGAGATGTCATGCTCCAAAATTAATTATAATCAGCACACGTAATATTATATCCACACGAAATTTTGTCCACACGAGATTTTGACCTCTTGAGATTTTGTGGAGACGATATTTTGACTATATGAGATTTTGTTTAGGTGATATTTCGGAAGTGAGATTTTGGCCAAGAGATTTTGCCCCAAAATCCAAGCAGCAGGCGTGAATTGGTTACAAAAAAAGTTTTGGTTTAGTATGGAGAAAGCAATGAATTGATAATAGTCGAAGATGATAATTTCCCAGATTAGAAAACTTATATAAATCAAGTTTTAGCTTGTAAATCATAAAAACAAATTATTCAAAAAATTACCTTTTAAATTTCAAAAAGGAACGATTATATAAATAAATATTTTACTTTGAAAAAAAAAAACTTTATATTAACTGATTTTCTAATCAATATTTTAATTATTAGCAAATCAGTATACACAAATTTTAAAATAGCATAATCTGTATTGTTGTTCAAATTAAGTAGAAAGAAGTTGACTATCGATTAAATGAATGAACAAAATAATTTTCTTTATTTGTATTGATATGGAGAAATAGTTTTTAATTTTCTCTCAGATAAAACTAAACTTAAAAGTGAATGAAATCAAAAACGCTTAGAAGAAAGCATTGTCCCTATTAAAGTACCTAACACTTTCAAATTCAGATAAAAGTATAAAGATAAGGGAATTTGAAAAGGGAAGCTAAAGATGGCAGCGAGGGTTTTAAAAGGCATCGTTTTTAACGAGACTTGTTTGGCTAAAAATTGGGGCTTTAGGTTTCAGAAGGGCGCAAGAGAGGGGAAAAGAGGCAATTGGGGGCGTCGGATTTCTGCGGGCACGTGCCTTCTGACAGCCTAGTAAAACGATACCATGTAAGCCTACTCGTTAGGCCTAGGCATCTTTTTCTTTTCTATCGGGTAACAAATCACGAGCTAATTGGAAGACGCGCTAAGGGGGGACTAGGCTCTGTCAGGCTTGGCGCAGCTCCTTGCATGTGTCATTGTTTTGGCGAAAAAATTCAGTGGCGGACAGTTACCTCTTCTTTTTCAGAGAAATTAACTTATTGATTTTTCTTATGGATGAAATATTAAATTTATCATCCCGTTAATTTGCTAATTAAATAGCTTGAAACTCTTTATAAAACTGTGTTGTGAATTCGTGATTGTAACTACATTTGTATCTTATAAAATACTTTTTAATATAATTTAATGTATTTAAGAAGAATAAAATTAAGATTTAAAATTAAAAGCTGTTCTTAGATTTCTTCAAATAAATTTGAACTTAATGGTTCCCTAAAATCGGATGTTTTTTTTTCTTCCTTTCTTTTTTAAAAAAAAAGAAGAATCTATTTTTCTAAAGATTTATCTTTTTTTTTCTTTCTTTTAAGAAAAGATCTATCTCTCTATCCCTAAAGATTTATTCTTTTTTTTCCTTCTTTTTTTAGAAAAAAATAATAGATCTATCTCTAATAAACCCATCTCTCTGTCTCTAAAGATCTATCAATTTAAAGATCTATCTCTCTAAAGATCTTTTTCTTTTTCTTTCCTTTTTAAAGAAAAAAGATTTAGCTCTTCTCGGAATTTAAAACTTATCATACTTTAAAAAAACAAGGAATTATTCTAGTACAAAAACTAAAATTCAATGCCTAAAAATTGCTAGTTTGATAAAGAAGTACAAAGGAATAAAAACCAATAACAGTACATTGCAAATAGAGTTTTTCTTAGAGTCTTGCATTTGAATTTGATTATAAAGGGAGAGATTGTTTAAGGGGAGTCGGTGTAGGGTATATACCAATAATGCTAAAACTGCCTTTTCGATGAATCTTTTCTGAGAAACTACTGATGATATCGCTTTAAAATTTCTTGGGGATATTTGAGAATATATCAGTTGTAAGTGTGATAACATTTTAGCGTTAACAGGAATACTTTTTGAGTTATAAAAGATTTTTGATAAAACTTTTGAAAACATTAAAAGTTCTCATTTCATAATTTTTTAAAGCAATATCCACCAAGGATATGTATTAACAATTATCATGTATCACGTGTATTAACAGTAGATATGAATCACAGTGTAAACATGCATATGTAAATATTTTATGAAAAAAAAACTGTGGCAGAATCTTGTTTAGATGCTAAGAAAAGGTATAGCGAAAAAGGTCAGTTTTAGCATTATTGGTATATGGTCTACCGACTCTCCTTAAAAGCAAAATAATGGAATAAGAGTTAAAAGAATGAGAAAAATCAATTTTAATCAATGCTAATTTTTCCAAAAGGCTAAGATTTTTATTGTTGCATACTGTGGTTGTTATTAACAAAATATTGGCATGAATTGGTTTAAGAATCAAAGTTTATCATTTCACTAATTCAAAAATATAAATCAAATAGAAAATCCTGCGTTTAATGGAAACAGTTACGTATGTTATCAAGGAACAATGAATAACGAAATGGAAACGAACATGTATGTAGCAATTATAAAGTGAACTATAAAGTTTTCCCTCAATTGCCAGTTGTGGGCCATGGGGTCATAGAGGTTAAAGCTTCACAGTTTCGCAACTAACTGAATGATTGTGGGAAAATGGTCAGCATTACGTATAAGCCGCATTTACCTCTTAGACAAGGTAGTACCCATCGATATATATATATATATATATATATCGATTTTATAGANACATTATATATATAGCTGGAGTTCTTTGGCATCAGCTACCAAACCCCAGTTCTTCACAACGACAGTTCAGTGAAAAAATTTAAGAAACAGGCATAAAATAAAGTTTTTTTCTGAATAGTTTAAAATATTCATAACAATTCTAAATTTATTTTTAAAAAAATAACAGTAAAATGCACTAGAGATGCACTTGAAGTGGTTATCAGGTGGCGACTGGCAGACAATTTCGTAATCACCATTTGTTACATTTAGTTGCCATGGTGGCGATCATTATTTTTACCCTATATCAATCAACCTTAATTGATTAGGTAACATAATGAAGCGTGGTCACAGTTGTTTAGACTCAAGCCACCTATATACAAACTTATCCTCAGTGGTCATGAGATACAATCCCCTTGTCTTCGGGCTAACTGTGGGAGGTTTTCGTGATTTTCCTCTAAATACAACGCGAATGCAGGTTAGTTTTATCAAAAGTCCTCCACGTTTGTCCTAATACTTGATCCAAGAGTCCCCTTGTCTTCTGGATACGGATCAAAATTACAAGGCTACGGAGAAGAACATTGATAGTCGTAACCTCAGAATTGTAATTGTTCAACTCCGGTTATAAAATTAAATATACCAGTCGATAAAAAGCGCGCTATATATTTGACATCTATTATAGGTAAAGCACATTCAAAATATATTTGAATGTACTCTTTTTTGAATCTCGAATATATATGTATTAAAAAAATTTAATTTTTGTTACTGTGTTACGTGCAAACGAATGAGGAATTACCCTATTTTGTTAATACATTTTAGCAACACACAATTTAAAAATACGTTTATTTCTCCTATTTCTAATGACTCAATTTACCGTTTTACGATTTCTGTACGTGTTCAACATTATGAAATTTATTTCATTTAGTTTAATGTTACGCTTTATTCGTTTTATGTTCACTTATAAATTATTTTAATTACAAGAAGAAGTTAAAGAAAAAGTTTTTTTTCGTAATTTACTTGTCATCGTATTTAACCCCAATAATGAAAAGCTTTTATTGAATCGATGTTGGAGGTCATTCCTTCCAAGTCAATTGAGACAAAAGGGTTAAGCTAAGAATTCAACGTACGACAAAATGGGCTCATTTCGAATCCTCGAACGTTCATAAATCATCGGCAACAGCAGTTTATTGTACAACGGAACATAAGGGTATTCGTGTTCGTTTTAAGAACCCTACAAATCTTACAGCATTCCTAAAACAATAACAATTTCTCTCGCGTGTTTGATCGCAAAATGTCTGTAATGTGAGCACATTTTTCAAGTTCAGTATAAACTGAGAGATCATAAAATATGAGAGGGAGAGGTGGAAAGAGGAAAAAGCATAATTCTCTTTCTCTGGCGATAATTCTTGAGGTATAAAAAGGCATTAAACCTTCTTTCAAAAAAATGAAAAAACCATCGTAAAAAGTCGCAGGGATCGTCTCCCCAGCGTTTTAGTCCATGCGGAACGGAAAAGCAAGATTTTGTCGAAGAGCCCGTGTGAAAACAATGGTGTGGGGATTATAAAGTTAGAAGCACGCGAATCGGCCATCTTTCACATTTGTGGCCTGGTCACAACCTATCTGTGTGCCTCACTGAATTTTGAATTCCTTCTCAAGCTCAGGGCTCCGTGTCAAAAATCCGTGAGAAAAACTTTCAGGATTTTTGATTTTTAAACATCCACAAATCACATTTTGATTTGAGATGTTTTTAGGAGAAAAACATAGTACATTGTACATTAATTTTTATAAAATCATTTTTGAATTCGCTTTAAACTTTAACAAAATAGCATAGATTAATGTGTAGCGTAAAATTATTGAAAATTAGGAAAGGAAAATATTAAAAAATGAAGCTATTAATATTCAAATATGCTAGTACAGTTCACCTTCGTTCAGGTGAACTTCGAAATTACGAAAATTTTGATACAATGGAAAAAACCTGAATCTCCTTTGTATTTGTTACTCTAATAATAAATAATAAAAATGAAACAGTAGTAGACAAATTAATTCTGGTCAACCCTTGATTTTACGAAAAATTTATTGAAGAAGGAAGATTAAAAAAAGAAAAAAAATCATTGTCTTACATTAGAAAATTTTCTTATGGATATTACGATAAGAACATAGTACTTAAAGTAAAAAATAATAAAAAAATCTATTTCTGCACACCAATGAAATGAAAGTACTATTTGGAGCTGGATAAAATTATCGAAATAAATGTTGTGTTAATTTTAACGGATAGTTGTCAAAATAGTAATTTTTAATAAGTATGTAACACAAAAATAATAAAAAAATAAGTAAAAATAAAAATAAGGATTTGAACTGATATTTGCCAAAATAATAGTTTTTAATACGCCTGTAATATTAAAAAAAATAAGCAAAGAAGAAAAAAACACTAAAACAATTTGGTGTCTAAACACAAATTGGATTACATTAATTATTATATAAATTATTTTCATAAAAACACTCTTTCAAATAGTATCAATTTAGTCTTCGTTAAAAACATCAATTGATGCTTTTTTTTTATTTTATTGAAACCATTAATTGGCTTATTAAATTTTAAATGAATCAAACTAATCAAAGCATTCAAGATTAAAAACCATTTATTATCACCATTATTATCACCTTTTGTCAAAACTCTACTCCTTAATGTAATGTATCCTTTCAGATGATGAAGATTTAATGAGTATCATGATTATAGTACTTTTGATTAACTTGTATAACCGCAGATAAAACTTCCGAAACACATGTCAACTCTTTCAATAAAGATTATATTGATTCTTGTGTGTGAAGCGAGGGTGCAACCTTTAAGCAATTTTACCTCAGTTTAGGGTGAAAAAATTACTGTTATCTTGAGAGAAATAAGTGCGAAAATCACTGCGATATTTTCTCCACATCACTTTTTCCTCTTCTATCCCTTTGTGAGACTAGTTTCTAATCACAGTGATTAGTGGATACTAATCAGGGTCTCCACACGGCAACTATTATGCGTTAGGCGTTCAATGACTTGAACAGGGGGTAGCCGCATGATTTTAGCTTTATACTATTGATTACAGTTTTCTTTGTTTAGCTAGGATACGCTATTTTCATTTATTCAGAATTTCATGCTAGATTTTTTTTTCTACGCTTTATTATCATTTTATGTTGTCTTACTTGTAGATGATAAGGTTGGATTGACGTATAATTCAATTAAGATATCATTTTTAAGGTAGTTTAGAATGTGTTAGAGTGAGTTAAGCGTTATAATATATGATTTTTTTTCTTAGAATAAAATATAGTTGAATTGATTTTGTCATTATAATGAAAAATATGGCACTTAGATGAAATATAAGATTTAAAGGGATTCCATGAGTAATTTAAATTCGGCTATAGTATCGGTTTTTATATATTTAAATAATTATTAGTCATTATTACGTTTTCTTTTGCTTAGCATATTGCCTCTGTTTGAATTTAGTACTATAAAAATGTGGTAAATTTCTGAATAAATTGTTAACGCCCTAATTAAATGCTGACTACATATCGTTTTTCTTTATTTAATATTTACTTATAGATCCTTAAATGCGTCAATTTATTAAATGCACATTTAAAATATTTTCATAATAATAATACATTTTAATTTACTACAATTCAGCAATGAAATAATAATAATAATAATAATAGAAATAATAATTAATAATATTAATGCTATATTATAGTAATATATTATAGTAAGTATATTATGATATAATAATAATAATAATAATTATTATTATTATTAATCACTGGTTCTCTAACAACACAATATAAATAGACATAATTTATGCAAAGCAGAAATGAATTCAAACTATACAAATCATAATTAGATACAATGTACACACAGTACACAACGGTACAACACTTAAATCCTCCAGTATGATCAGAGACTGCAATGTTCTCGAATATGTTGGCTTACAATATCGAACTGTTAAACTACATGGAGTTTAGTAGTTTTTAACACTAAATTGTTCACGAAAAAGGTTAGGAAAGCTTCATACTTTATTGGTGAAAACCAAAAGTAATTTTTAAAATAAATAGGTTAGCGTAGTTTATTTTACACTGCTTAAAACACAGAAGAAGACAGATATTACGGTCTTGCCCGGTTCTTGCACTAATTGTAACATCGGGTTCTTTGTCTGCAGTCCATTTAAAATAAAAATAGACATTTTGTATCTGAGAATGCCTATGAGTATTTATTGTATTTTTTGCATCTTAAATAAGGATACTTATTTTTAATACAAATTTCAATAAACCTTTTATAAAATTTAAAAAACTAAATTTTATCTTATACCTATCTTTTACTATGTGTCTCTAAAATCTATCGGGAATTGAAGCATTTGCTCATTAATGTAATATTTAGAGCCACTTTGACAATAGTACCTCGAAACCTCATAAGATAATCAGGCGTTTAATACGAGTGATTTAAACGTGTGAAAGACATCAATTAAGTTTTGAAAGAGTTTAGCGCCATCGAGAAAAACATAGATAAGTAAATATCTGTAGATGGGGGGAGGCGGAATTTAATCATCCTCCTGTAAGAAATTCTGTAATATATGATTTGTATTTCCCTTTTAAATTTTTTGTAACAATATATTAAATTTAATGAAATAACCAGCGTCGCAGCCAAGATGATGTTGTTATGGGGGTTATTATATATATATACCGAAGAGTCATTACATTATGACCACCCTTCTAATAACATGTAGGACCACATTTTGCCCTCAAAACTGCTAGCACCCGCTGTGGCATTGATTCCACAAGGTGCTGATAGGTAGTCTGAGGTATCTGGTACCAAGCTCTCACCAATTCCCTCACATTGCGAGGGGGTAGCGTGGCAGCACGAATTTGGTTTTCCAAGTAGGACCACAAATGCTCTATTGGATTAAGGTCAGGTGAATTTGGGGGCCAAGACATGACTTGAAAGTCACTGGAATGTTCCTCGAACCAATCCATGACGATTCGACCCTTATGACATGGTGCATTATCCTGTTGGTAAACACCATCCCCCGCAGGAAAAACTGTTGCCATGAATGGGTGAACCTGGTCTGCAACTATGTTCAAGTAGCTTACAGACGTCAGGGATTGTTCTATGAGGATTATGGGTCCTAATGTGCCCCATGAAAACATTGTTCCTGGGCGAGAAACCATGAAAACCTGGACGAGCCCATTGCTATAGATGAAGGGTGGTCATAATGTAATGGCTCTTCGGTGTATATATATATATATCATTATATGCAACGGTTCACCGGAAATGTTGGTTTCCGAAATAATAGTCTCTTTTTTTTAATCTTACGCTTAGTAAAAATACAAAACTGAAATGTAAATTTAATCGTAAAAATGGAGTTTATACCATGCTCTAAAATATCATGATTAAGTTACCAAATTTTATCACATATTTTAAAACTATATATTATTGTAAACTTTAACAAAATCATTAACAAAGAGTTTAAAAAAATTACCGAGTCTTTTGGTCAGAAATATGGTAAATTTTACCATATATTTGTTTGAGAGGTATTGTAAAGAAAAGTATGATAGTTTTGACCATACTTTTTTTCTCTCAGTGCAGGGTAAAGAAAGCAAAATGAAAAATCAACAATATAAGAATAAACAAAATACAAATAAAAGAAAAAGTTGTATTAAAAAACTACTGGAGGTATTGGTTTAATTTAAATGCATTAAGTAATTGAAGTACATCCCCAATTAGGAATTACATGACGCTGCTTGTAAATGCACACACTGTTTCTAATTTTCTAAAAAATGCTAAGAGCTTTCTACAATTGAAGTAAGAAAATTCGAAAAGTATGAGACTGTTAACAAAATTACAAGAATTTTCACTTATGTATAATTCAAATCTAAAGCTTTATAATGAAAATAGAAGTTCAAATTTTAATTTAAAAGAATATAAATAGATACAAGATATATTCAGATTATTCTCCACAATAACACTCGCCCCTTATAAATTTATAGACATTATTCAATAGTTATGAGTAAAAGCATTTAATTGTTTTGAACTTTTTCTTTTTTAAATGTCGTAAATTGAAAATTATGAATCATTTGAAAATTTGTGGACAATAAGTTTATAAATTTTAAATATAAAACCAAGAAAATTTTTCATGCTACGCCAATTGTGATAACTTTGTGATAAGAATAAGATAATAGCGAATTTGCAACAATTTGAACCATTTTGACACTAATTGAACCTAAATCAAAACGAATAATAATAACAAACAGAAATGAAGTTATCAGGAAAATGTGAAATGTATTAGAGTACTTTAAATTAGACTGAGTTACGAAAATGAAAATATAGAAGGAATAAATGTAAAAGTGTCAAAGTTACTTAACAGAAATGGCTAGAAAAATAATTTTAAGAGAAAGAGAGAGTTTGTTTTTTTAAAAGAATAGTTCATTATAAAAACACTTAAAAAGAAAGTATTTCTGAAGAAAACGAGCTTTTTGGTGTTTTCCTCGTTTGTAATGTTAATCACAGCTTTAATGTTTTCTAAAAGTCATTAACGCTGCGAGACAAAACCACAACCTTGACCTTCCATTTCATTTCATTTTTATTTTTGTTCTTCGACATTAAATATCACTTAACAAAACCGTCTTTTTCAAGTTTCGTGTTATGCCGATAATAAGAGAAGAGAAGTCAACAATTGAGACACTAAAAGTAAGTTAACACATGCCTGAGCGCTTTGTCTACAAATGAAAACACATGAATGAGAGAGATAGATAAGAGAATGATTTTTGAATAAATTTTCTTCTTCAGATTTAAATGTTGCTAATAAAAAAAAAGTTTTTGAACTCTATGGACAAAAAAATAAATCAATGTAGTATGAAAAATATATTCAAATGTTAATCAGGCTATGCTGATTACAAAAGTGCTGTTATGCTATGCTGATTATAAAAAATGCTGTTGTGTTATATTGATTAAAAAATATATGTAATTTTCATAATACGAAAAAATTACTTCAGCAATTGAAACACTAAAAATTAGTCAGCAAAGTTTCGTGTTTCGCTGATAATTAGTCATCAATCGAAAATAAAAATAAGTTAACATATGCCTGAGCACTTTGTTGACAAATGAAAACTCATGATTGATGGAGATAAATGAGGGAATGATTTTCGAATAAATATTCTTCTTTATATTTAAACGCTACTAATAATAACCAAAAAAAAGGAAAAAAAAGCATTTTAATGCTATTAATAAAATAAAGGAATCAATGGTGTAAAAAATATATTCAATTGTTAAACATGTGCTAATTACGAAAATGCTGTTATGATAAACTGACTATAAAAATGCTGTTATGCTATGTTGATTAAAAAAAATGCTGTTATGTTATAACGATTAAAAAATATGTTATGCTCTTGATAAGATACGTTGACAGTTGAAACACTAAAAGTAAGTCAACTTATGCCTGAGTGATTTGTTTGCAAAAGTACGAATGAAAAAAATAGATGGGAATGATTTTTACATAAATTTTCTTCCACCAGACTCCCTTAAAAAAAACAATTTTCCGAGAAACTTAAGACCAACCTAAAGCTCAACTAAGCAGTAAAATCCACTGAAAAACCCTGGGATAACATCCAAAACAGTTGGAAGAAATTTTGTCACAGTCCTCGTAAGAAGGCTGTGGCGAACTTCAGACTCTCAACAGGCCATGACTGCTTGGCAGAGCACCTCAACAGAATAGATATCCTTCCATCTAGCGAGTGCCAAATCTGCAATTCGGGAACCATGAGCTCAGACCACTTGCTTGTATGCCCTTTACTGGACAAACAATCCCAAGTGCGGGGTGATCTGTGTAAACTTTACTGGGATGCCAGAGATCACATGAACTCTCTGTAAAGACTAATCCTCATTCTTCACTGTATATATTATTTTTTTTTTCTTACTTTAATTTTTTCTATGTGTTCTTTTTGTATTAATATGTGTTTGCCATGTGTTTTCTTTGTTTGTTATTGTAATTTTGCTCCTTTTTACTCCTTGTTTAAGTCCACTTAAAGTTGAACATTGTATATGGATTAATATTTCCAATAAAGCCATATGTAACAACAACATAAAATTTTTTTTTTCAAATTTCAAATGCTACTAATAAGCAAAATTGAGTAATTAAATGTTATGATTAAAATAAGTAAATCGATAATGTATGTAAAAAAAGTATTCAATGGTGAGTTCAATAGGAAATAAAATTGCCTTTGCAACAAATGAAAGGAAGGATTATAATTATTAATGAAAGTGCATTTTTTGAATCAGAGAGTAAATTCCTTTTTTAATTGAAAAGAAAAAAAATCGTATCGAAAAAATTCTGGGATCCTAATTCTAAATTATTAGAATTTTCCAAGAATTTTTAAACAAATAAATTATTCTTTTAACTCAATTTTCTTAAGTAAAAAAACATTTAAAAAAAATAATAACATTAGGATATAATTTATTTCTATTGATCTACGCTTCATCATTGTTTATTTCATAATTTTTATTTTATTTTTATTTTTATTTATTTATTTTGAATTTCCGTTAATTTTTCTCCCATTTTCTTCATTTCAGTTTTTCTCATTTTTTAGCATTTAATTCATTTATTTATTTCATTTTAATAAAAAATGAGTTCTATTTTTAATTGGGACGAAAACTGTAACTAGTTCTGACTAGTTTTTTGACTTACATTCATAATTTGCAAAGGTACACTGCATTTTAAACTGTTAGGTGAGCAAATGTAAAAAGCAAAATTTGCTTTATTTAACTTAAATTTATTCAAGTATATTCCAGAATAGGATCTTTGTCTTACAAAAAATACGGAAAATGAGCGGAATATAACACGATAAGCTGCAAAATATTTTCCGCCTCTACCAGAAATCAAATTGGCTTCCGACATTAGCAATGGAATTTGTCTGAAAAGCGTTTTATTAAAAACTGCAAAATTTTTCTAAATTTAATATGGAACTAGACTCAACTGTTCATAATTAGAACTAGTCCTCAGTAGGCTCTTTTTTAATTTAAAAAAAATCTGTAATTTCTAGTACTTTTGAAATTTACAATTCTGACAATATTAAATAGCTTACCAGTTTATGACATTCATTTATGTTAATTTGTCATTTATATGAGAATAATTGTCGAAACAGTTCTCTTAAATGTTTATATATCTCTGTATACTTTTGAAGAAAGTGGGTATTTCATTTATGTGTTAAATTAATGTCTATTTGACATCAAAATTATTCAGTTGTTGTAGTTTTATATCACAGTTTAATCCTTAAAGCATATAAGCATCTAACTTGTGGATTTTTAACTTTATAACTTCCCTATACTTATTGGATTTTTTTTTAATTCACTCAGGAAAAGTTAAGCAAGAAAAATATAATCATTCAAACTTACTTAGATGTTTAACATTTATGCAATAACTTTGCATTATTGTCGTTATTTATTTAATTTCTATTTTCGTAAATTATTCTCAAAACTCAATTTTTTATACAATTTAATGACAAAAAATTATTTGTAGAATTGTTTAAGAAATATTACATTACTAACTTACAAGATCTAGTGATACACTATTTAAAAAAAATTTAATCCTATTTTAATTATAAATACACAGACATTTAAGCAAATAAAGATTATTCTTTCCCTTTGTACTTATTCCGGAATTTTTCAAAAGGATTTTAAATTGTCACAAAACTTCCCCAGAATATAGACTTAAAATGTTAACCACAATTATATTTAAATTTTCTTATTTCCGAAAAAAGGAAAAACCTACGAAGATGCCATCAATGATTTTTGAGACAAAAGCGCACTCCATTTTCCCCTCTTTTCATATTTTATTTTACAAAATTCTCCGGACGACTCCCCCGGGGGTAAAGAAAAAGAAAAGAAAAAAGAATAAGAGGTATAAGAATGGGAAGCAGCAAAAACAGAAGTAATAACATACAAGAAAAAGGAAAGAGTTATAAAATCGTATTTCCAGGAAGAAGAAAAAGAATCTTCGATCCCCTCTTCTCTAATCCGTTGACATGAAAGGAAAGAAAGATGGAGAAAATCGTTTCAGGTAGAATAGATAGATGGTAGAAAGAACTGCAATTGTAGCGAAAGAAAAGAGGAACATCATTGAAGAAGAAAAGAATCTCTCTTTCTCTTCAAAGGTCCCTGTAAAGATAGATCGTCGTAAGATGGAAAGACAAAACCCGTTGCTCGCTAATTTGGCGGACATTGGGTAATTTCGTCCCGGCAAGGACCCACTTAGAAGTGTTTTCCGGGGCCAAATCGCACTTGGGGCGGTGGGTAATCCTTCACGACGACGATAGTAGTTAGGGCTTGTTTGGGTGACGTTCGTCTACTTGCTCTAATGCCAATAATTCGCACATATTTCGCGAAATTGCTTAAAATTAGCTGAGATTAGAGAGTAGGGCGGGTCTCGCTAACGACCGGCAATCATGTTCGTCTGGACTGAGGCTCCTGCCTATCAGTCGGCAACAAACTCTTGAACGAATGGGATGTTAGAGGCAGATGCTCTTGCTGTTCTTCTCTTTTCAGCATCTCTTTTCACACCTCTATTTCCAAGGATGCGTCTTGTGGATACTCGAGTTTTGTGAAGCCCTCTTGGATTAAAACGCCTATGTTCTTAAGCTTAGCGTAACCTACTTAATCACGTGACCTTGACTGATAAGGCATCAGGATATCTCTAGTGGGTGATTTTACTATTTGGATTATTAATAATTGCATGCTAACTTTCATCGTGAAATTTTAAGCGTAGTGCCATCTTCATTTCAAGCGAATATCAGAACAAAAAGAAGAGGGGAGAGGACTAATTTATGCTTTGAAATAGCTGAGAAATAAGAAAGTTCATCCCTCAGATCTAAGGCAATCTTTCTGTAGGAAAGAAAAAAGTTTAAGTTGTTTAAATATGAATTTGTTCAAGAAAAAGCCATATATTAATGCAATACTTACCGTTAGCATTAATTTAAAATGTATTTTGGTGATATTAAAAATAAATACTTCCGTACTAGAATCATAACAAAATGCATTTTTAACATAGGTCCTGTGAACCCTTAAAAAAAAAAAAAAAGACTGAATTGAAATTTTTACTCAGATGAAGACAAAAAATAATAAAATTCTCTAAATTCTAATAATAAATTAAAAGAATAAAATTTTCTAAATTATGTACATAATTTTATGATAAGTTAAATATTTATGAAAATTAAACATATCATCGTGAGATATGTGAAACTTATAACCGTAAGTAAAGTAATGAAACGGAATTTTTCGTTGAAGTATCCAGTTTTTGACTTTGTATTTATTTGAAATTGGGTATTATCCAAGCTAAGAAGACAGATAAAATAATCTCTGTATTCGTCTATTTTTCTAGGAATTTGAAAATTATGGTGAACCAATATTTTTAATTTGCTTTGAAAACTTCCTTAGTAAATTTCGTAACAATTTAGAAAACCGTTATGCAACATAGTATACCAATAAAGAACAAAATATCTAAGCTAGGTTTTTATTTCATCAATATCCACATTGGGTGAAATATATATAGGCTAGAAATCAATTTGATGTTTAGAGGTCATTAATGTGTTACTTACTACCTTAGAATTTAGGTATTGAAAAACAATGTAGAGTATAATAAAATATGAATAATAATATTTTTAAAATATTTGTATTTTGCAACCATATTTGGAGTATCTAGTTATATTCTTAAAATCTAGTTACAAAAACCTACGTAATTCTATAATTGATTAGCACAAAAATTAGCATAATAATTGTCTCTTATTATAAAATGCGAACATTTGTGAAATTTCTTGCAGAATGAATATAGGAGAAGACAGAGTAAGAACTTGAACTTTTAATAAAAAATCTGAATGCAATATGAAGTTAAATAAATTGCAAACAAGTTTGTGATTCTCCTTTATCTTGGAACAAAAATAGATTAATAAATTTGTCACTTATTTTAAGGCATTTGATTCGTTTCGTCAAAATTTATTTTTCAATTTCAACTCAGTGCATAGCGTTTTATATTGTGTTCAAAACTATTAACCCTTTCTCGTAGACTGACACAAATACGAGCTATCGTGAAGCGTTATCAATCAGGGTAAAAAAATAAAGCTAGTAACCAAACTGATTCTTTAGCAATTTCTTTATGGCTAGGGTTATAATACTTAGATTTATTTCATATACCACTACTTAGTTCCAAATAAAAATTATACAGTTGTGCTTTGACCAAACATTGATTAAAATGAAAGCAAAATAAGACTGTCAAATTTGCCATTCCCACATTATAGCTACAGCTTTTTATTTACAGTAGTCTCGATAATTCAGCAGAGTGTAACTCGAACTTTCGAAAACCCAAATTATCAAAAACTGTATATTTTTAAATATTTAAATAAAGGGACATAAAGCAAATTTTAAACAGCGTTTTATTGATATTATATTTAAAGAAAATTTAGTAACACTAGAGGGATCAGGGTTCATTAAATGCATAATTAATATGCATAATTAATATGCATTACACCAAGTAACAATATATATTATATTATTGCATCAGGCTAATTGTACTTTAAAATAATTGTCTAATGGTTTTTGTTTAACACACTGTTCACATGTTCCAGTGCTTAACACACAAATTTGTTTCTCAACATTCAGTCGTAGTTATCGTCATAAAACCAATTATAGTAATCATTCCACGTGTTGTGTGTGCGTATGTCATTGTTTGAGAGCAAGACTGATTTTTTTCCCCCGAACTCGGATTAATGGGAAACTCGAACAATCGAAACTCGAGCTGTCGAGACTCTACTGTATTTGTTTATTTATTTATGTATTTATTTAATCCTGATTCTGATTTCGAGCAAATTTTTGAATACCACTGCTTCTAACAAGTATCTTTAAGTAATTTCATCTTTAAGTATTTAGAACATTTACAAGGGAAAGTCATAAGCATAAGTAAAATATATTAACATTTATAACGAGTCTAAGATGATTAGATATTAGATGGCACATTATTTTTGAAATCTTCTATGATATATGTGGTATTTTTAAAGCTCAAGAAAATTATCCGACACTTATGTTCTTAAGTTTTTAAAAATACTTATACTCAATACTAAATAGGGGAAAATTTTTAAACTTAAATTTTTGGCGAATATTTTTTTAAAATTTTATTTTACTTTTTTCTTTAAAAAAAAATTCCGGCTAATGTTGACCAATTTTTGTGACTAGGTTGTCAGAAATTTTGAGGCTATCGTCGAAATTTACTGCATAATTAATGTGGTGCTAAGGTGACTTATGTTACTTTTCTTTACTAATATGGTTATATGATACTATGGTTCAACTTAAATGGAAACATGTCTTAATTTTACACCTTTTCCAGGCCGTAGCGAATTCCCATCGTATTATGGTTCTAGGTACTGGTTCTATGTGCAATGCTGTACCGATTTTTTTGAGAATATAGGCATTCATGAAGCACGTGTTTTTTAATGTAATTTCGTTACAAGTGCATATACTTTAATGCTTGCAAAAATCTGTCTTTTATTATTATTTTATCTTTCGTGATTACTAATTTAGTAGTACTCAATTTAACAGAAAGTTGCAATGAGAAAAAAAATATGGTCAAAACTATTAGAATAAACATCAAAATACCAGAATAATGTTTTTTTTTCTTCTTCCTGAAATGTCATAACCATACAGTACGGTATTTTTACCAGAATTTTTTTCTCCGTGTACCCATGCCCTCTTATTTCTCTTGAAGCTTACTGTTAATTTTTTTCTTCGTGTGTTACTCAAAAGATCAATTTTGCCTTTATTATATCAAAAAATGCTTATTTATGTCAATAAAATATAAAAATAGAAGCTAAACAGTACTCTTGTTATTAAAACCAGTCGCATTGTTAGGTATCTTGCTTAAGATAATCATAGCTAGAAATTTTAATGACTTTGAAATACAAATGTAAAAATCTCCCATACTTATAAATAGGGCAGATAAATTTACATTAACATTACCTTGATATTTATTTAAAAAATTAGGGATGAAAAACATTATTAAAAAGTATGAATTTCAACACAGTCAACTTAATTTGGAATAACACTTCTCCGTAGTTGTTTACCAAAACCACATTTAAGGAAATGACATTTAAATTTAAAAAGGATTGTTCATAAAAGACAAATGTCCATAAAAGTCAAAATAATCCCAAGCAAGTGCTCTATGTGACATTGAAATACATATCGAAAATCTCTCATAATTAGAAAAAGGGCAAAAAGGAATTTACATTAACTTTGCCTTAATAGTTAATGTTGAACAGAAATTAGCGGTGCATAACAATATTAACAAAATATATATATCAACCTGGTGAAGATTACATTATACTATTGTTATCAAGATGAAGACAGCAAAAATGAAGAAAAAAATATGCACAAAATGCTAATATTTTTCCTGTTATAGTGTCTAAAGAATAGACATTGTATTATGTAAAAGATAAAAGAATTCTGATCAAGTATCATTTTCTTAAATACTTAAGTAATGGAAGAACGTGCGCCGGAAAAATGCATTGTTTTTTGAAAAATTTTTGGTCATTTATGCATGTAATAATTGAGGATGTTTAGAGTTTTAATTTTTTTTTACCTGCTTAGTTGTTGCTACATAGAATTGTCGTTTAGGGAAAATTAAGGAATGAGATCTTTAAAATTACAGTTAAATACTTCTACAAAATTCTGCTAACATATGACTCCACATATGAGGATATTTTTTTTATCAATTACAAATGCTTCAATGGATTATAATTATAATCACAAAGATTATTCGACTGAACCAGGGTCATTTTAGTATGTGGATTCTTTTTAAAAGAATGGGCATTCTAATTTATTACATAGGCTAGGAAGTTTTATAACAACAACAATAATAATTTATTATATAGGCTGGAAACAAACTCGATTTTGTTACTGATAACTATTTGAAGCTAATCTTCACGGAGAAAAAAAAAACGTGGCAAAATTACATTACTGCACGATAGTAACATTTCTGGTAAAAAAAAAACTGTAATTCTGGCTTATGAAACTAAAATATACCGTATTTAAACCATTCATTTAGTAATTTTTCCATTCATAAGCTAACAGTTTACCGGAAATTCTGGTGTTCAAAATTATAGTTTTTATTACCACTCATCTAGTATAAAATACAAAACTGAAAAGTTAATTTAACTGGATAAACTGTTTGTATGCTATGTTTTGAGGTAACTCTATGAACTTGCCAAATTTTACATTTACCAAATTTTATCTCAAGTTATAAAACCATATTTTATTGTAATTTTATCAAAATAATTACCAAAACAATTCAGTGAAAATTACAGACCTTTTAGGTGCTTCAATAGAGCCAGAAACCTAGTAAACTTTACCATATTCTGGTACTTTGAACCATATATTTTTTCTCAGAGTTATTATAATACGTAATTCAACTCAATAACTCAATTGCAAAAGATATTTTAACACAATACATATTACAGTGCGATTTTTTAACAGATATCAGATTCAACTGGATTTTCTGAGTTTTTCTATTAATGGACTTTTCCAGCAATTTATTTACTTAATCAAACCTGATACTCAGAGTGCTTCAGTTTTTTTTGTAATAATATGAAGCACATTTTATTACATTGCAATATGATCTCAAGTTATTCCCTTTATTTGTATTAATGTAAGCATACTAATAAATAGTACATAAAATAAAATATAACATATACGATATTTTTTTAATATTATTTAGTTGTTTTATTGTTTATTTCGTTATTTGTATGATTTGTTTTAATTTCTAAGTTTATTTAGTTTAAAATTTAAAAACAATCCGGGCATGGAGTAATTTATAACTTAAGTTTAAGCAAAATTTCTATTTAAATTAGCGATTTTCAACTCAACAAAAATCTGCACTTTTCTACATCAATTTTGCTCAACATGATGGGCATGGAGTAATTTATAACTTAAATTTACCCAAAATTTCTATTTAAATTAGCGATTTTTAACTCATCAAAAGTCTGGTTCCAATTTTCCAAGGCAATGTTACTCACAAATCATTTAAAAAAATTCTCACTAGATTAATTCTCTCAGCAGCTTAATTCTAATGTAAAAAAAATCCTTGCCTCTACTTGGTAAAGGAAATCTTTTTTTTAGGGGAAAGGGGGACAAAAACATAATAAAAATGTATTTTAGTGCCTTTATTACTTTTATTTATTTACTTAAATTAAGTTTCTATGTTATACTTTGGAATTACAGACATATAAATTTCAAAAATAAATCACTACATTGCTATAATAATGAAGTACATTATTATTTTTATGATGACTTAACTTGTGGATCTGAGATTAAACGTCTGATCTACAAAATATTACGATTATCAATACATTACAAAATATTACGATACGATATTATCTTTTAAATGTTTATCTTAAGATTATAATTATATGAAATGCAAATAGTTTTAAAAATTTATGAACTATTATTTAAAAATGGTAAAATTGAGAAGGAAAACTTATTATATTAATTTTTTTTAAATATTTTCTAGTTCAAATGCTTCTAAAATTTGACTTAGAAGCCAATGAAAATATTAGAGTGCCAGAGTGAATAACCTCAAATTTTTTTTCAGGGGAGAAATAAGTAACAAAGCTATTTTCAATCAAAAAATTCTTATAAGTCTACAAATTATTAGTATACTGGCTCTTTTACAATTTTTATCTCATTATTTGATTTAAAAAATTAACCATGAAAGATATCTTTTACTTATTTATCAGTTGAAAATAATACTACTAAAATATGTGTCAAACATAATTGCAGATTCATTTATCAATTAAAATTATCTCTGTTTTATTTATTTACTTGGTTTAGTTACAAAGTTTAACTTCTTCCTTACAATAAAGCTTATAAGAAGCATATTAATCACAAAAACCATAGCATGTTCTTAACAAAGAAAATATTACTTTATCTATTTTTTGTATGAAAAATTGTCTATTTTATAAATTTTTCCTTCGACTTTTAATTTAAAAATAATAAAAAATATTATTTTCGTATAACATGGAATTATTTTAACGCAAGCAATTAGACATATCTTTTCATAGATATTCATCCCCTATTTTTTATACGTAAAATAAAAAGTCTGCACATGTGTTATTATATTTTTTCTCTCAACAGTTTATTCTTTATGCAAGTCTCAGCCTTGCTTGACAAGATAAGTGTTTGACAACGAATCGCGTTAAAAGTTTGCTATCGAAGGTGAGAAATTTTGTTGCAGTTGATAAGACCCGTTGATTAGATGAAAACAGGGATAATCTTTACGCCAAACATCCCCCAAATCCTGTTCTCCTGTCAAAAGAGTGTCTTAAAACCCTAGACTTCTGTACCTACTATCTAGAAAGATCTTTACATGTCAACATTCACTAAATAAGACATGAATTGTGCTTTTGACAAAACACTTAGGATTGCTAAAGCGGTTATTGTGATCAAATAATTGGTCCTACTTTAAGTAATTAATAAGAAGTCATTGATAATAGAAATAAGTAAATTATTCAAAGGAATTATTAAGGACTCAAATGAAACATTAATGAAAATTAATTATTTCTGAAATTAGAAGCTAAAAATTATTCTTAATTTACAAATTTAAAAAAAAAAAATTCCAAAATAATTGTTTTTTAGTATTATAATTTCAAACTACGTAGGTTTGTGAAACATTGTGACTATCAAAACATTGAACTAAAATATTAACAAGACTTGCAAATCACTTTTTAATTACATTACGAAATGTTTTGATTAATTATTTTAATAAATTTGAAGTATTTTCTAATTATCTTTTGGAAATTGAAATTAAAAAACATCGTTATTCAACATAATTAAAGATAACAAAAGAAAAATAGAACAAAACTAAAAGTGCAAATTAATGTAATAAATTAGTTTTCTGTATGTGTAATCTACTTATTATTCCAACCCTTTCGATTTATTAATATAATTTTTCATTTTAATTAAAAAAAATGGTAATTTGGACTGGAAAATGCTTAATTTGTTTTATGTAAAAATAAATAAACAATTAATAAGCGGGAAAATAAAATTATTAATACGCTAATTACTTTAAAATACTTACTGCTAAGTTACGCTGCTGTTAATTGTTTAAAAATATTATGTCAATTTTGTACTGTTTCATTAAATCAATTTATTATTCTTTACGATTCAATTGGCTCATTCCAAGTAAAATCGACTAGAAAAAAGAAAAAGAAAAAAAGAAAGAAGTCTCCGTGCTGTATTGTCACAGATTTTCAAGAAAAATTTTTGTAGAGAAATTTTTAATACGAAATGGCAAAAAAAAAAAAAAAAAAAAAAAAAAAAAAAAAAAAAAAAAAAAATCAGAATTTCTAGACAAAAACTGAATCTTTTTGAAATTTGACTCTGCTTTAGAAAATTATGTAACTACAGATGGTAGCTCGTATTTTAAAAATAATTATATGCTTTTAATTTTTATTTCATTAAATTTATTATTTTCTATATTATTATTTATTATTTTATTATTTAATTAAATTTTGGTGTCATTAGTAAGAAAAAAGTCTTCTCCATGTAATTAAAAAAGTATATAGTTATTAACAAGTTACAATGTAATGTAATTAAGATGTAATATAGTAATTAAGAAACCATATGCTTATATAGTTTTTTAAAAATTTTAATTAAAATAATTTTTGGGGGAATATTTTTTAGAAAATTTCAAGAATATTTCACAGGAAAATAACAATTTTCATTACCTCAATTTTCTTCTCACAGTGTTAATATCATAATATAAGAGGGTATTTTTTGTTTTTGTCATTGAGAAAATGTAGAGCAGTTTTTCACCAAAATATTTCGAGATGTTTTAAAGCATAAAAACAAAAATTCATGACTTAATTTTTTCCTTATAATGTTAACCGTCTTATTTTCAGTATAAAAAAAGTAATAATTAGCATAAATTTTAAAAGCATTAACATGATTTTTTTAAAATTATTACTACCTATAAACAACTTTTTCAAAACTTTTATACTGCGTTACTTTATTCAAAAATAAGTAGAATATACATAATTATGTAAAAGAAAGTAAATAATCGAATATTGAAAAACAATTCTTATGCAATAGAGCAACTTCGGAAAAAAAAGAAACATGTTAGAGGATTAAAAATAATTTGCTGCAAGTTTAGCATAATGTTTTACTTTATTTTTAAATAACGATAATAATAATAATACTGTGCATAGTTTCAAGTTAGAAATTAAGAGGTTAATTGTACAAAATTTATGAAAAATTAACGTTATTACAAATTTTTTCCTTACTAATACGAAGTGATTGAAATATGTCAAAACTAAATACAGCTTTGGAAATGAGAAATGTCTAAGTGATATTAAATATCTAGATGGCTGATAACTAAGACTATTTAATGAGACTGAAGAAAAATGTTTTATTTTGACTTTGGGTCTTCATTCCGTAACTTCAATTAACGTTTGGCGACAAGCAACGTCGTAAATCTATCTCATCTCACTACTTCACGACACAATTCAAAATTCCCTAAATTAGCCCAACTAAATTATCAGATTTCTACTTAATCATATTTTACGTCGTTGAATATGACCTTGAAGATACAGATTTCATAAAATTGTGCACAAACTAAGTTTGTTGTAGACATTCGTAAATTATTTAAAGTAAGCATATTAAATTAGTATCGTTTTAATGTTATTTTGTAATCGTGTTACGGTAACTAGGTAATTATAGTTTCATTTGTAATTTTGAAAGGTTTTCAGTAAATTTTAAACCTTTAACAAGTAAATTTTAAAAAAAATTAAAAATAAAAGCATTAAATTTTTTTCCTTTATTGTTTTGAAAAAATTTTGGATCTAATTAAGGAAAAATTTCAAATACTGTAATATATTTAATTATTATATATTAAATTAGCATCATTTTAATGTTATTTTATAATTTTGTTACAGTAACTAGGTAATTATATTTTTACTTGTAATTTGGATAGGTTTTGAGAAAATTTTAATTTTTTAACAAGTAAATTAAAAAAAAAAATATTAAAAATAGAACACTATTTTTTTTCTTGATTGTTTTTAAACAGTTTTTGATCTAATTAAGGAAAAAATTGTAAATACGGTTACAAATTTAACTGAAAAAAATGAATTAAGGAATTTGAAAATTTTTATGAATAATTATTTTTAATAAGTATAAAACGAAACAAAGGTTCAGTTTTAAAATTAGAAATAATTTTAATTTCTTTAAATGCTTATAGAAAAAAAAATGCCCCTATGGCAAAACATGTCAAATAAAAGAAAATTTGGAAAATTTAAATGAGAACAAAAAAATGAAAATGTATGCAAGCATAATATTTAGGGACATAAAGAATATTATTCACACAACAGTCCGCTGTGAGCGATGGCCGATGGAGGTTATGGTTCCACAATTTCAAGACCAACGTCATGATTGTAGCAATGTGGTTTGCATTACCACAATGCCAATTTTACTTCCCAGGCAAGTTGGCAAAACCATCGATTTGAAATTTTAAACTTGTCACTGAGGACTGAACCCCTGTCTTTTGCAACAACAGCCCAGTACCTTGACCACTAAGTCATCGCTGCTCAGTCGCACGGGCATCAGAATTTTAAAATATCTCTTTTATCAATTTTTTTTTCTAAAAATAAATAAATAAATAAGCAAAAAAAGGACTAATAAAAGTTTGAATATTTTGAATTATAATTGTATAATACAACAGTGCAAAAACAATCAAAACAATGAATGTATTTTTTAAAAAGTTTGAAAAATGTTCCCCGAACCCCCATCAATTTAAGTACAATTCTCATTTTTTTTTTCAAACAAAAAATAAATAAATAAATAACCCATTAAAACTTTCAATCCAGCATTATATTTCAGTATTGAAAACGAAAAGGGTTAAAAACTAGAGACGATACCTTCTCTTCATCTAATATCGCATATCTTTCATTTCAGCTTTCAGCTCTTTTTATCCAATCCCTTACCCTCCGGCATAGAAAGTCAAATTCAATTCATAGAAACACGATTACTTCCGATTAGTCAGTCGTATGTCATAAAATTCCAACAATTTGAATGCCAGTGGTTTTCTGGTACACCACAGGATGTTCCCCCAAGCTATCTCTATGGGGTACCACTTTTTATAGAATACACGATTATTCCCCCCAATGGGGACTTTATTTATTTTTTTATTCCTTTTGTGGGTAAAATCTGCATGTGCTTAATGTCGTGATCCATTACGCTGCTTTGAGAAAATTGCCCTTTAAGTGGTTGTTGGCAATTCTTTGTGCTCAGTTTACAATTTAGATTGACTTGACTGGAATGATACTATGTAGAATACTGCCAGTTAACTGTAAAAATTATTCTAAAATGAAGATAATAAAGATAAAATTTATATTCTTCATATAAAGCTCCTCTAACATGATCCTCGCAAAATTTTTAAAAACTTTATTACTACAAAGTATCCTTTTTATGTGCGATTTATTTATTTTGGTCTTTTTTTTTGTATGGTTAATTCTAGAGTTCTATTTATCAAATGTGCATTTTCTTCATTTTTTTTTATCATTTAAAATGCTAGAATAGTATCTGCATTTTGCAAATTTTAACTTTTACACAGAATTTTCTTTGCAATTGAAATTTTATAAAAAATGATTTAACATAATTTTAGGTTTATTTTTTATAAATAAGTTGTGGATTACTCTTTGCGTTAAGTTTAACTATTAATGTAATTTAATTCGATTTAAATGTGATGAAACCACATTTCGTAGTCATGTATTACTGCCATATACCTGTAAATATTTTTCTAAAAGGAAGATAAAAATGATAAAATTATTTTTTTACGTGCATAAAGAGCTTAACAGAGTCTATATAAAAGTTTTATAAGCATAATTATAATGAAATACTTACTTTACGAACATATATTTTATGATATTTATTTTTCGAACATTTTTTTATTCTTTTGTTTCTAATTTTTTATCATAAATTCAAGATTTTTGTTAATCAAATATGTTTTTTCCCCTTCCTTACGTAGAATATTGTATACATTTTGAGAACTTAAAATGTACCTAACGTTTTTATTTTCATCAATATTTTTATTTAAAAAATTATGTAAATACAAATAGTTTATATACATTATTTTGGAAGTTCGCTATATAAAAAAAGTAAGTTCATATAATTTTTCATCGAACATGCTTAAAACTTCTTGAGAGGAAATTGGCCAGCTCTGATTTCATAGAAATTCATTTATTCGATGAAATTTACTTTTCAGTATTATATTTTTCAAAGTTACAATTCTCAAGTATTTTAGTTATGTTTGTATAGGTATTGTTTGTAACAATACTAAGCTTTAAAAGTATTCTATTATAAAAATATTCAAATTTCGAAACGAGTGAAGTATTTTCCAGTCATATTATTTGTGTAAAATTATTTCATGTTATAATAATATCAATAACAAGTGGTGTTGCAATACCTTTAGCTAAAGTCAACATATGTAGTACTATTGTTTCATATCAACTTCATACATTTCAATATTAACGCATTCAATTTATTTTTAAGATAACTTGTACTGAGAGAGTATAATTAAATTAAATAGTTCCACCACAAATAATGGCTGTAAAACTTAGATTTTTTGAAAACAAATTAGAACTGATCAAGAATTCTAAAATTTATGCTTGAACTCTGACTAAAAGATCCATCGTAATAAATCATTATGCAGTAAAAAACAAATTTCTTCAGAAATTTTTCTTAAAAAAAATACCTTATTGCAATTTAATTTTTTAAGATTAACCTATAGAGTTTAGCAACGTAAAAAACAATTCTGGTAAAATTACCAAACCATATGATAATGACATTTCTGATTAATAAAACCAAAATATACGGTATTTAAATCATTCATTTGGTAATTTTTTCGTTAATAGGGTAACGCAGAAATTCTGGTTTTAAAAATTATAGTTCTTATTACCCTACATTTTGCAAAAAATACAAAACTGAAACGCAAGTTTAGCCGATTAAATGGTATTAATGCCCTTCTCTAAGATATTATAATAAAATTATCAAGGTTCACCACATTTGCTAAATTTTATTATACATTATAAAATCATATTTTGTTGTAAATTTTTCAAAAATCATTACCAAAGTGCTTTGGTAAAAACTACCGAGCTTTTTGGTGTTCCCATAGAGCCAGAAACAAGGTAAATCTCACCTTATTCTGGTAGTTTTGACCATTATTTTTTCTCAATGCACTTGGGAAATTACATTTTTCTTAATAAATTTTTAAAAAAAATTTCAATTTTATTAGTTGTCTGGTCTTAAATTCAAGTTTTGAAGGTGAGTACACTTCCAGTTGTGATAGAACTCTCTCAAAATATCAATAGGAATAAATTATTTAAAAATAATATTTAAATTCAATGGATTAATGTCGATAGTGTCATGCTTGCACTATATGCACTTGTTGGTGCATTAAATCCACCAAAATTTTCTTGTTAAAAGAAAAAAACTGAAACTTGAGAAATTAGTAATTTGTTTCAAATAATGGATGCTCTAGCCGAGGAAGACCTGTTAGAAAAAAAAATTTTGTTTTCTTCTTTTTTCAAAACATTCTCCAATTAGATGAAAACAAATAAATTCAATAACTTAAAGCTACGATATTTTATTTCTACATTCGACACATTAAATTAGATACATTTATAAAAACAAACCATTTATTAGAATGAACTAATTGAATAATTGATAATTAAAGGTTATAATAATTAAGTATAATTTAACTAGGCTTTAAAAAAATATTTCATTTTAAAAAATCATCAAATAGTATCATATTCCATTCGTTGAAACTTATTTTTTAAGTCAATGTTCTGCTGTAAACAGAATTGGTAGAATTTTGAAACGAAAAAAAAAGTGTACCATTGAAGGCATTTGTCGCTTAGAGCGTTTTATAAGTCCCCTTGTACATGAAACCTGGAATCAATTTGATCCATTTTATCGTCGTGTGCCGCGGGCTAAGTTAGAAATAAAACATCCCCTTTAGAAGCCTTGAAAACATTCGAACACGGTTTTCTGGAACTCTTCCGGTTTTTGAGAGTCAAATATAATAGCGGTTACACGTGCTATGGCTATTTCATAAAACCATGATGGCTTCTCCTCTTTCCCGAGTTTATCACCCTTCCGGCGAAAAGAGCGGGAAAATTGTAAGATGAGCCAATAATTCTCTATTTTCAGTCCTGGCTACCAGGCTTTTGAAAGACAAAAAAATATATATATCTTGCCCTTAAGTAAGCTCTCTGATGACTGGTATAAACTGAAAAGTGCAACAGGTATGCCAACAAAGCGAAAGATGGTATTCTCTCGCTAGTGGTATTGATATAATACCACATAGCAAGTTGTGTATAACCTGATACTTTAATAACAGTAAAATTGCGGTATTGTGGGCTGCAATTTAGATACATTTATTGAAGGAGACTCCTCAAAGAGATACTGGACTTAATTGCGGAAAACATTATTGATAGTTAATTACTCTTGTTACTCGATACATGATATATCTCAATAAGTGAAATACGATATTTGTTTCCTGTATTTGGCTAAATTATCAAAGACTGGAAATTTTAATTTATAAATTTGTTATATTTTGAGCCCTGGAGGCAGTGCAGCGCTTGAAAAAAGAGAACGTCACCCTTTCAATGAAGAATTATTTAGTTGTAAATATAAGTTTAACCAGTATGCCTTAGAGATTGCTGAATATTTTCTTTTTTAGAAGTAGATTCAATTTATAAGTACAAACTAAGAATGAAATCATGATGTGACGTTTATATCAAATAAAAGTTAGACAAAATATTACTATTATAAATAAGGAATTATTGTTTCAAAATTGTACAATTTTGTAATAGGAATTTTCATTTATAATATTTATATACAACTGCATTTTTTTGTCTTTCTTTGTGTCTAACCTTGCTAACATCTTAGTTAGAAAATTCAAAACATTTTGAACATTGAATAGGTGATAGCCTCTAAGGCGAAATGGGTTGAACAATTACTAGTCCTATAAAAGTGCCAAATAAGCAAGTATGAAAAGCACAAAAATAACTAATTCTAAGTGTATGTCTCAATTCATTTCAGTAAGATTTCGAAATCTAAACAATACGGCATTGCTGATTACTTTAAAGTTTTAGCAACCATTTTAATTAAATTTGGAGGAAAAAACACAAAAACATGAACATCAATATTTTTGATGCTTTATATAGAAATATTTTATTCTCGCACTATAAAAAAAATGTAAAAAAAAAATAAATAAATAAACAAACAAAAATTATTTGAAATGAGCATCGAGAAGCAAAATGTGTTTTTGTTTAATTTTAGGAATAGTACTTTTTAAATGTATTTATGCCTTAAAGCTATAAAGGAGGGTATAACTCAATAAAATTTTTTATTTTTATTTATTTATTATTTATTATTAATATTTTTTTTGAGAGACAGCATTCATCAGTCCAGTTAGTCATAAAAAATACAGTGAACAAATAAATAAATAAATGAAACACCCTGAATAACTTTTGATCTAATAATCCGATTTTCATGTACTAGCAATAAATGGTAAACGGGGTTGCCAGCAAATATGTTAATGAATTTATGCAGACGATATTTAAAATTATGAAATCAGATACAAAAATATACTTTCTCTGAAATAACAAATCTTTTCTTTGACAGATTTGGATTTCTTACTCTCATAATATGAGTGTAGCCGCAATCTCGGAAATATTGTCCTAATATTTTGGAATCCTTAATTTTTATTTTACTTATTGCACATTTCCCCCTATCTCGAGAGCTTCTTAAGCGCAGTGAAAAAATTTTGCTCCATATTTCCCAGATAGCTACATTTTGAGGATAGGAAATCCAAATCCGTTGAAAAAAAGATATGTTTATTCAGAGATAGTACGTTTTTGCATCTGATTTCGTAAATTAATGCATGATATGCTCAAACTAATTAGCATATTTGAGATGACTCCCTCGAATCTTTAAGTTGTGTTCTGCGTACTATCATCAGCCGTTCATTTGAAAAATTACCTCAGTATCCGCCTCGTTTGCCTTCAATTTTATTCTAGGTTCAAAAACAAAAATATAGAAATAATGCTCATTTTCTTAAATATGACTTAAATTTTAAAATAATTTAAGGTCTTGCCTTTTAAATTGTCATAAATTATTTTTTAAGGTCTTTACATTATAATACGCAAATCTCAATAGGCATTGTATCGCAAACTTTAATAAAATGTTCGCCGTTTGAATTGACTCGCAACAGTAAGAAGATTTAAAGCTGGTTGGTGCTGACATGCAAGTAGCTGAATTGTAGCTTTCTATTAATTTTCTCAATTTCTTGCACTCAGTCTGGTTAACTTAGGTGCCAGAAAAGCAGCTACTGTTTATAATAAGTCTGAGACTAAGTAAGACAGGCGCATTGCGGGTTCTCTTCAAGTTGGTAAATAGCAAAGGTCATTCTTTGTTTCTGTGGTCCTTGTGGTACCCCAAGTCCATCAACCTGTACCCGGAGGTCACCTTTTACCGACATCTCATCGAAAATAAAGCAAGAGGGTTTATAGGGGGGATGAAATGAAGTAAATCTACTTTTCCAACTTTTAGCTTCCAAGAGACAGAAAAAGAAATATGCCACTATTCCAAACATTCTATTGTTTCGGCTGTCACTGACTGCATGGCGAATTGGAACTGGGGAGACATTTAGTGAACCACGATTTAAGGAGGCGAAATAATCATAATAATAAAAAAAATAAAAAATAAATAAAACGAACTAAGAGAGAACAAAAAAGATTCTAAGTCTGAGTCGCCTTTCTTTATCTTTTTGGCGAGAAGAAATAATTGCCCTTAGGGATTTTCGGACTTCACATTAGGGACAATAGTGTTAATTAATTGTGCCTCTTCTTCATTAGGAAAGTTTGAAATAGAATCAAGATCTCAATCCTAATGGCGACGTGTCTTTCACAAAGAAGCTTGTAAATGTTGGCAGTCGGGCAAGAGAAAGACATCAGTTAAATGTATTCATGGCTGGAGAACTTAATCAAAAAGATGTTCTGTGTCTCTTTGATGTCATCTTCTAAAAATGAGTTCATTCAGATTTACAAGTACAGTCGTCCCCACTTAATCGCCCCTCGGATAATCAAATAACCCGCTTTTACGAATAAAATTTAATGGAACCAAATCATTTTATATTAAACTAATGTTAAATTTCCCCATTTAAACGGTTATTTGTTGTTTTTTGCCCCCGCTTAATTGCATAAAGAAGTGGTACTGAAANAAATTAATTAAGCTGAAATGGTTTAATTATTTCATTAGAAAAAAAGTATTATACTTTTAACTTTTTATTTGTCAGGTTGGTTTGAGCATGAGAAGTTTAAGCTTATCTTATTGTTTGAAAGTTAGCCTCTCTTTTACTTTAATCATATTTTATAAACATATTTTCTAAACTGTATTTTCGTAAACTTCAACAAATGAAGTCTAAAATATGATTTTTATTGTTCAGCACATGTTCAGATCGTTGAGGTTTAAAATACAAAAAATGAAACACTTTGTTTTCATAACCGGCAAATAGAGCCGGGATGACACATTGGTTAAGGCTCTGAACTGTTATTAGGTAAAACTGGTATTCTACAACCGGTGGTGACGTGATCAAACCCAGATTCACATTGATGTGTGTCAATTTGCATGTGAAATAAATGCAGCCGGTGTGCAAGGCTAATCACATTGCCACCACCATACCGTTAATTTCGAAATTGAGAAGCTTTAATCTCCATGACTACCCTGGCCGACAACAGGCTGTTGAGAGAATGCTTTACTTCATGATGTCAAATAATAGAGAATTAATTAAAGCTTGATCTGCAAGGTGGTGCATTATCAATCTGTCTTTTAAAATAACTAATTTTCTCATTTCAGCCAGAAGTTTCCTTGTGGATTTAAAAGATCGATTTTGTAATTAATTGTATCAAATATTGCCCGTGATTTGTACTTCTAAACATTTCATTTTGATACTCAATTAATATTTATTTATCAATTTTATTTTATAGAAATTAGACAATTAATTTTTTTACATAAATTAATCCCTTCCTTCTCGCACCCGTGAAAATGACGGGGTGAGTTTTCGCCCGCTATTTCTCGCTCGATATTGACGGGGTGAGTTTTCGCCCGCTATTTCTCGCTCGATATTGACGGGCTGGAGTGTTCAGTAGTAACTCGCCAATAAGAATAAAACTAATTCATTTCTTTTGCCCGGAAAACATTTTATTCTCACTTCACACACCAGATAACAGTACCAAGATATTTTTATGGGAATTGTAGATAGTTAGTTTATTTTAAACTAGATTTCAGCACTAATCAAATACGTAATACAAATACAAAAGCCAGGCACTTTTATGACCGTTTTCTTAAAAATTAACTGATAGTTAAGGGTTTAAGAAATAGAAAGTATCCTAAACAAACCAACCATACATTAAAACATGAGAGATAATTATCATCCATTTCTAATCTATCAACTACAGCAGCACTTGCAAAAATCTACTCGATTTCCCTATTTATATATTTGAAATGTCATAACATTGTGAATATCCTTTTGTCCGCTCTTAGAAACACAGGTATATTCACATATCACGTCTTTTTGAAAAATCCTACTTTAGAATTTAACAAAAAGTAAATGAACGGAATAACTGTTACCTGCTTACAGATTCTTTAGGACGATGCAAAAAAAGAAGAAGAAAAAAGTCAAAATTAGTTTAAAGCTCGAGGGGTAGATCGCGACGCTTCATTGATCAAAATAAACAGCGCAACATCGAAACTATGTCCAAGTAAAGTTTCCTTCAAAATTTGGTGGGAAACAAAAGCAGAAGTACGATTCCCACGCCTTATTCACTAAATAAATGAATGAATAAAGTAACAAAAACAACATACGAAAGTCAACTTCTATCCAGGTAACATCACCAAGTGCTAAAAAACGAGGAATCAGCTAGATCCTGGGAAATTGCTGGAAGCTATTTCAAATAATCTTCCCACTTTTTGTCTTTGATGTTTATATTTGAATGCATTTCTTTCCCGTTATGGATGAAGTCATTATGCCAAAATCTATTTTGTAGGCAAAGCTAGTCATAGAAGTATGTAACCATGTGTCTTTGACTATATGGGTGTGTGTGTGGATGCATGGGGGGAAAGGAGGAAGGGAAGGGAATAATCAGAGCAATCTCTTCGTCAAATTACATGGAAAATTTTGAATTGGGCCGCGTGAGTAGTAAGAACTGCCGGTGCCAAAATCTTCCGTTTTTGCATGATCCGTGAAAATTGGGGCTGTATCAGGCGATTATTTATGCAGTGGTAAAAGTTTTTTTACCGTTCTGTTGATGTAAAGAAGGTATTCTGTTTACAAAGAAATGTGCATTATTTGAATTTTTTACTTTTTTTATTTTTGTGTTTTATTTATTTATTTATTTTTTGTTGAACTTATCAGTCGACAGTTTTCAAACTCATTTTTCCGCTCAGCTGATTTAGGAGAAACATTTCTTTAAAAAGAACACTATATAAACGTAATATATTATTTTAAAAAATGGACTTGAACATTTAACTTATAAGTTGTAAGCCCATGATATTAAAGTTGTTCTCTTCGAATTTGGAATATTTTTTGTTAAATATAATACAAACGAGTAATAGCTATCCGCAAATAAAGTTGCATTATCTACGAAATGCAACTTAATTTACTGATATAAGTGTCTGGTTTTACATATACTGGTTATGTCACATGCACGGTGGTTTCGCAGATTTCGTTGCCAAATTTTAGCAGAAATAAATTAAGGAGACAAGACGAAGGAAAAAAAAAAACTTCTAATAATACACATTTCTTTGTAATCACAATACCTTCTTTAAATCAACAGAACCATAAAAATACTTCAATTAAATCAAAATATAGAACTTTTATTACTGCATAAATAATTATCAATACTTTAAATTTTTATATAATCCATGGAAATTGGGGCTATATAAACGATTATTTACGTAAGGAAAAAAGTTTCCGCCAATCTAAAAAAAAGTATTCTACTCAAAAATAAATGTTATTATTGTTGAACATTTTTTTTTATTGTTCAACTTATAAGCAAATGTTTCTGCTTAGTGTAGTCTGGAGAGATATTTCCTTTAAAAGAACATTAAACAATGCACACGAAGAAAACATTTCTGGTTTAAATTACAGTACTGTATGGTAATGTCATTTCTGGAAAGAATGCTATATTTCTAGTTAAAAAAAGAAAGAAAAGAAACATATATATAAGGTATTTAAATCATTCATTTGGTAATTTTTTAGTTTATATAGTAGCGATTTACCGGAAATTATGGTTTTCACAAATACAGTTTTTATTACAACTCATTTAGTGAAATATACAAAACTAGGAAGTAAATACAACCGACTAAATTATAACTATTTAGTCGGTCATGAACTATGCCATACTCTAAGTCATCATGATAAAATTAGCGCATTTTACCACATTTACCAAATTTTATAGCATGTCATAAAATCATTTTTTTTTAATTTTACCAAAATCATTATTCAAAGTGGTTCGGTAAAAATTACGGAACTGTTTGATGCTCCCATAGAGTCAGAAACACGATAAATTTTACCATATTCTAGTAATTTTGACAGCATATTTTTTCCTCAGTGAACATAAACAATGCACGATAACACTGTACATACATATTGCATTATTTTAAAAATAAACTTAAATTTTTTAAACTTTTAAGCTGATTTTGAAATTGTTCTAATGTAATTTGGAATATTTGTCTCTCAAGATATAATGATAGAAGTGCATAATAATTTTCGAAAAATTGAGTTCACTACACTAACTACAAAAATTTTACTGTCTTTTCATAATTTTAAAAATTAATGCTTTTCAGTGTTGCGCAACTTTGGCAAAAATTATTGACAAACGTTTTAGCATATTTCATTTTAAAAGTTAAGTGATATAATAAAAACATCTAACATAAACTTTAGTAACTCTGTTAAAAAATATTTTCTTAAATAAACAGTAAAAATTTGCCTGATGCATATTAAAAATTTTTTCTCTCAATTTCTTTACAATTTTTAACTATTTACGCATTTTTATTTCAGATAGAAAACATGTTACTGCTGTTGTATCTAGTCTCATTTAACAATTTAAATTTTTTTTTCAGTGGAAAAATATTTGTGAAAATATGCTAATCTTTGATACAGTCATTTTGACAAAAAGGAACAATTTCTTTTTCTCAGTAAATGAATGCAATACAGTGATTTTTTTAATACATTTCATACCTCTTGAATTAACTTTTAAAAGAGATAAAATTTCTCGTAGAAGATAAAAGAAAATGCAATTGAGCACAGATCTCTTTCTGTATTTTCGACTAATTAATTTTACACTGTATTTGAAAGAATATTAAGTAATTATTCTGTACCGATAAAATCAGTAGTGAAACTTAACAAATATTGAATAAATAAAAACAAAGAAAGAAAGGAAAACGTTAGATCTTTCTCGCGTTGCGGCTGCCCTAAGCAAAGGAAAAGTACTTCTTTTAAAAATCATAACTATGATCAACTGTCGTAAAAAGTACAACATTGAAATATTTCTTTTAACGCAAAGACTTTTTTTTCAAGTTTTTTTTTTTTTAAAGAAAATCATTGTTAATAAAAACACTGTGCTTATTGAGAAAAAGAAACGACATGTATGCTTTAAATCAGCATAACTCTAAAAAATATAATACTTTTTCAAAATTAGACTATTTCAATTTCTTTTTTAAATGAATCACATATTACAATGGGAATTTCTATGCAAACTATTAGGCTAATTGAAATGTTTCTGTCGTGACTGTTTGTAAATAGCTTCTAAATTAAGGAGGACGTTTCCTCTTAGGTAGTAAATTAAGATCTGGATCTTAATTTACTAAGTAAACAAGATAAAAGTAGTTTTAACTGTAAAAAAAAACTTATATTTCAAAAAAAAGAAGAAAAAAAATTGAAAGTGAAGAAAACAAATTGTTTTTCTTGTATTTATTTTCATTTTATTTCATTTTTTCTATTTTTTAGTGATATGTTTATTAAATCGCTATTATGAATTTTCAAGTTTATGTATTTGAAAGAATGGTACAAAGCAGTTTTAATGTTTTCACTCTTTAAAAAATTTAAGTCTGCTTTTAACTGTAACAACCAAATCTGATATGCTTTTTTTTTACTTTATTCTAACTTCTGTTGTCTAAATAAATGTTTTAAAGGAAATTTGTCTTTAATTAATCTTAATCAAAGCACTCATTTTATGATTTAGCAGCAAGTATCTCAACTTCTTAACTCAAATGTTTTAAATAATATTCAAGAAAAAAAAATAAAAATGAATGCTGTAAACTTTATTCTCAAATATTTTTTTTATCTCTTTTGAAATAAATTGAATTGTTTGAAACTTAAGAGGTGTGAGAATTATAGCATCATTTTTAATTATAATTAAGATAAATTGTCATTTTTTTCTTTATAAACTACTTCCTAATATGTACATCGGCTTTCCAGTCGGGTAAAACTTAGAAAACATTTGATGTTTGGATGAATATAACATTTCTTACAGAACAAAATTATTCGAAACATTGGCTTAAAAACGCATCAAACATTTTCATATTGAATTCTTTTAACAAATGTTACATTTTTTTTATTTTAAACATCAAAAATAAAAAATAAGAGAACAAATGAAATAATAAATAATGATGAACCCAAACTTTTTCAATAGTATTTATATAACTTAAATGGGTAACCGTCTTGAAAAATTAAACCTGTTTTTTTTTCTGTTTAAGCAAGCAATCTATTATCAAAATTGCTTATTTTTATACATCTGATATTGAAAGTTATTGTGTTTACTTTAGCTCAAAGAAAAAACAATTGATAAAATTAATAATAATAATTCGAACCGAATTAAACATCTTTATATTGAATTCCTTAATTAAATATTGCATTAATTTTTTTATTATTATTTTAGACATACAAAAACTGATAAATATATACTTTTTCCATAGTATTTAAATAACTTTAATGGGTTACCGTCGAGAAAAATTAAACTTTTTCTACAAATTGAACGTATCGGTAGAAGTAAGCAATCTATTATCAAACTTGTTTATTTCTACACATCTGATATTGAAAGTTATTGTGTTTACCTCAGCTTGTAAAAACAAACAATCGATGAAATTTTTGGACATAAATTGACCATTCTTGAAAGAAAATAAAATAATTTTGAGAAAGGACATTCCAACGTGCAATCTTTTCATGAAATATAACTTTCCCTTTAGATTTTACAAAACAATCAGGGAAAAAGAAGTGGCTAGGGTCTGCGGCTTTTCTGAGAAATCCCCCACTCTCCTACTCCACACCCTCTGTCTTTTTCCCAATTTTTAATACCCATACAAATGTCACACGTTATAGCACAATCGCCTTTTGTTTTTTAACAGAATTTTCGGCAAAAAAATATTCCGAATTATAAATAATCTTTACCCCTTGTTTTATGTGACATGTTCTCTCCACAAAACCTGACATACTCGAACAATAGTTCCTTACTCTTTTGAAGTTTCAACTGAAAACAATGTGAGTATTGCAAAGACGCCTAACTTTTCTAAAAATGGGAGGGAGCCACCCTTAACTTGGTTGTTCGTATTATCCTTAGAACTTGCGTGTTCCCTTCGTTTTTTATATTATTCTTTTTATACTTTTTTACCGCATATGAATGAGGTCAGAATTTGGTCTGGAAACAATACAAAAGTACCCGATTCTACGGTACCTTAGTCGGCTATAAATTAGATAAGTCTTTCTTAGTGCAGATCACTAGGCAAATTTATGAAGGTAGAACAAAGGGGATGCGGGGATGCTAGAACAACAAGTTTGGAATGGGGACTGTTGTTTTAGATTTAAAACCTTAAAAAGTTAACGTTCGCAAAAGGTGATAAATATAGAGGAATTACAAAGAAATGGGTAGGTACAGAAGAAAAAAGAATACGAAAAAAAATGAACTTGAAAATTTTTATTGAACTCAATTTCAAGTTCCGGATTTCGTTTAGAATTTTATGCTTCCCAAAAATGAAATTATGATATAGAGTTGATTTATTTGGATTAATAAAATTTGATTTTGAACCTAAGATTGATAAGAATTTGGTTTTTAAATTATTAAATGTCAATTTACATAATTTTCAAAATATGTGCCTAACTTAAAACAGAATTAGAACATTTATTTCTGTTGTTTTCTTTCAAATTCTGGAATTAGTCAATTTCTTGTCACATTTATGCTTTACGAAAACAGAATGAAATGTAAAGCAGTTGGTAATTAAATAAAGAAAGTGCTTTTGAAACAATAAAAAGTTAAGGTTCTCAAAAGGTGATAAATATAGAGGAATTGGAAAGAAAAAAAACAGTTGCGTACGGCTAAAAAAAAAAAAAAAAAAAAAAAAAAAAAAAAAAAAAAAAAAAAAAAAAAAAAAAAAANAAAAAAAAAAAAAAAAAAAAAAAAAACTAGATAAAAAAAAAACTGAACTTGAAAATTTTATTTGAACACAGTATCAAGTTCTGGACACAAAAATAAATATAAATATAGAATAAATTGATTAGAGTTAATAAAATTTGATTCCTAGCATAAGATCGATTAGAATTTGGTTTCTAAGTTATTAAATGTCAAAATTTACATTATTTGCAAAATATATGTCTAACTTAAAACAAATTTTTATTTGAACATTTCTTTTTCCTTTTTTTTCTTTCAAATTCTGGAAATAGGTTAAATTTTTATAGTATTTATGCTTTGCAAAAACAGAATTAAATGTAGTGTAGTTGGTAATAAAATGAATTTAGTACTTTTAAAACCTTAAAAAGTTAATGTTTTCAAAAGATGATAAAAATATGGAAGAATGGCAAATAATTGGGTATGACAACAAAAAATGATAAGATTCTATAAGTTGAACATTTTATTCTGATAACATTTTATTATAATAAAATGTTAATAAAATAAAACGTTCAACTTTATAACTTATAATAAAATAAAATGTTTAACTTTATAACTTATAAGTTATAAAGTTGAACATTTTATTTTAATTCAGCATCGAGTTCCTGATTCCGTTTAGAGTCTTTAACTTTGCAAAAATATAATTAAATATGGAGTAGAATGATTTGGGTTAATAAAATTTGATTTCAAGCATAACACCGATTAGAATTAGGTTTCTAAATTATTAAACATCAATTTACATTAACATTATTTTCACAATATATGTCTTATATAAAACAGATCTCTTACGGGATATTTATATTTTTTTAATGATACTCTTTTAACCATTCCGATCTTTTTGGGAAATTTTTAGCACAAGGCTATTTTTTTAAGAATACATCGTTGCCTGTTGTAACGTTTCTTGATCCTTCGCTGTTCAATTCTTGAGCTTATATCATTTATGAAAATGAATGCTAATTAAAGCTTTCGTTAAAAAAAATTTGTTAAGAATACTGGTTTTAATCTATCAGATTTTAAAATATATTCCGCAACATTCTATTAATGTTATGAATTAAGTTCCTTAGATTTTTAAGGAAGATCTATGAAAACTAAAAACTAATTTATATACTTTAGGACAAATTCTAAAAAAATATGCATTTAAACAGCAACTTTATATTCTAACTTAAAGCAAAGCACTCAGATTGTCTAATGTTATACTTTATGTCCGGTGAAATTTCATTTGTATTTAAAAGTATTGAATTCAATATACATTAATACAAATTGCAAGATCATGATAGATTCAGAAGATTTTAGGAAGATCATAAGTAACAGACGAATTAAAATTTATTTAATTCAAATTCTTTTGAAATTAAAGATAACTTTCGTAAAATATGGGACGAGGATATGCAAGTTAAAATCAATTCACTCCATTAATTTACTTCACCTAAGTTTTAAGATTATTTTTTGTTAATTGTTATTTTTTACGCCATATTGTTGTATTTTATGTTTATTATAAATTTTCTGTAATATATTTATTACAGATTTTTTTATATAAAAAAAATGTTTGCATAGATTATTTCCTTTGTGCTTTGTTGTGAATTGGATTTTGTACTTTGTGATTTTATATTCTCCTGTTGAATATTTTCTGATGTAGAAAACACGAGTAGATGCATCAGCTTTAAGTGCTCAACAATCTCTTCCCATGAAAAAAAAATTTAAAGTATTATTATTGAATAATTAAATAATCAGTTGGCTGCGCTGTGAGACTAATACATAAAGAGATAGTTTTTTGTTAAATTTTATTTATTTACTGCCTTTGAATTAAATAATCAGTTAGATAATCAGTAAGACTGATACAAGAACGAGATAGATTTTTTTTATTTAATTTTTATTTATTTATCACCTTTTACTTAAGTAATCAGTTAGCTACGCTTTTAGACTAACAGAAAAATGCCATAGATTTTTTTCTTTTATGTTATCTATTTATTTATTTATTATCTTTTGAAATAAAAAATAATAAAAATTATAAAATTTGACCAAGTTTTTCTTTCACCAAGCCCTTCAATTTAATAGAATGAATAGTAAATTCTTGGCGTGAAAGAGTTAATAAGATCCATCCTATGCGTAGATAACTTCATAGACGAAAAGATAATAAATGAATTGTACTTTACTGTCTTATTTTATAGATTTTAATCAGTAAGCCTCTAATTCTAGTTAAGCAATCTGAAGTGCCATCCTCCCACCTGATTTCAACCCTTTCAATTTAGTACATATGTTTCTGATTTTAATCAGATGAGGTACGTGAGCAAGGAAACTTTTCCGCTCCTTATTTTCCAAACAGTTCAGGGTGTGACTTTTTAAGTGTGGGAGAAAGCCACCGGACCGTGGAGACTCAAGAAGCTGACCTGCCCATAATTCTTCCAGCAGCAGCAACTCTAGAGAATGATAGGAAAGATAGAGAAATGTAGGCAGAAAAAGAGAAAAAAAAAAGTAAGGAAAATGAGTAAAGAGAAGGAAGAAAAAAGTCAAAAATCAAAAACAGAGTCAATGACCGTGAGAGATTTTAACTTGGCAGTCGCCAATATCATAAACGAAGCATATTTAGAAAGAGATCAACTGTCTCTTTCAATAACATCACAATCAAGCTGTCAAGTTTGACGAGCTTAAATACTGAACTAAAAGCACCGAATGTTCAGCAAGTATCTCAGTCATACTGTTGCAATTAGGCAGAGAATATTGGAAATTGAAATTATGATCACCCTAACACAGATAACTTAAAATGACCAGCATAATTATCCATTAAAAACTTATTCATGTATCATGAAGTTTTGTCAAAAATCAATAGTAATTTTTACCTTACTTAATTGAAACGAGTTAGATATAGTCAATTAGTAAAATATTGCTTTTGCTGATAATTGCGCGTATGATGCACATATTCTCTCGCAAATAAGCTTTTTTTTTTTATCTTTTTGTAAGCATTCTAACTCAGACACTTAGCTGAATAAAATTACCATAAATAAGAGTGATATAGATTAGTTGAAGAGTAGTAACACTATAAAATATTGCAAAGGTAGCAATACTGTAAAGCAGGGGTGTCAAACTCAAAAGCTAACTTGGGCCAAATCAACAATGCTTAACTTTAGGTGGGCCGCAGGAAAAAAAAAATTATCAATGTTCATAGAAACAAATATTTTTATTTTGAGTAGCACATTGTAAGAAACATATATAAAGTTAAATTATTGTTTGATACTTGACATCTCTTCTCTGCTACTATCTTTCCTATTTCGGGAGAAATCTTTTTGACCGAGACTACTTTCAAAATTGACCCAACATGAGCGTTATTAATACGGTTTTGGACAGGAAATTTATTTCCATTCATAACAGAAAATTATTGCTTGCACTGATAAGTACTTCCAAATATGGAAATAATTTTATATGCGAATTTTCGAGAATTTTCAAACCTTGCCGGTAAATATTTGTAAAATTCAGGCATAACCACTTCAACGAATTTTGCCTTCAAATTTGAGTCTCACTGAATCTAAATCACTTCCATTTGCATACCACTGGAGTCTATATTTATAGATAAAATCGACGAAAACAAACAAAATTTGTTTTCCGAGGAATTAAAATCTTTAAACCTTGTTTCAAATTCCGTTCTAAGATATGAAATTTTTTCTGCGTATTTTTGATACGATTTTGATATTTTTGATAGCATGGCAAGTGCCGCAAGCCAATTAGAATTTTACATTTTCGCGCGTACAATTTAAAATGATCCGTATAGTTTATAAATGAAATATATTATAATTTCATATGATAGTTTCCTTTCTAATTCACATTTCTAATTTATTTTTACTTTGCGTCGGATATATTGACTGGGCCAGAAAAATGTTCATCTCGGGCCGCATGCGGCCCACGGGCCACGAGTTTGACACCCCTGCTGTGAAGCAAACGCATGAGATGGATTAGTGGAAGAGTAGCAATGCTATAGAATACTCTAAAGGTAGAAATACAATGGAGAAATATTTGAGAATGTTATGGGTTAGTAGAAGAGTAGTACTGCTACAGAATAGTGAAAAAGTGATAATATATTATGGAGAAATACATGAGAATGGAATGCATTAGTAGGAGAGACGCAATGCTATAGAATAGTGAAAAGGTAGCAATTTACTATGAGAAATACATAAGAATGAAATGGATTAGTAGAAGAGTAGCAATACTATAGAATAGTGAAAAGATAGCAATGCTGTAGAGAAATACTTGAGAATGAGATGGATTAGTCGAAGAATAGCAGTGTTATAGAATAATGGAAAAGTAGTAATGCTGTGGAGAAATATATGAAAATGGAAAGGAATAGGGAAAAAGTAACGATGGTATAGAATAGTGGAAAGGTAGCAATACTATGGAGAAAGACATAACAATAGGATGAATTAGTAGAAGAGTAGCAATGCCATAGAATAGCGAAAAAGAAGCAATACTATGGAAAAATAAAGGCGAATGAGATGGATTAGTTGGCCAGTAGCAATGTTATAGAATTGTGAAAAGGTAGCAATACAATAGAGAAAAAATTTTTGCTTAGCTCAAGATGATTCGATGATTTTGTATGAATAAATGAGGTGTCAAACAGATCAGTTATTTCTTTTTACAAATAATTAAATATTTCTAAAACACTATTATATCATTCATTAAAAAATAGGTGAGTTGTTTGTATATATTCTGATTTAAACTCCAAGCTGAATAAGATCATTATAAATGCCATTCAAAAAAGCTTAATTTTTAATTTTACGCCTATTTTGGTTGTTTTGTTGAAATTCCAACTCAATTTGCGATGCTCGTTTTATGAATTGTTCACGTTATGAAAAAAAAAAAAAAGAAAATAGACTTTAACTTTGAACGGCGAATTTAAACTGAAATTAACTAAAACCCTAAATTTTCTACCTATTGTTTTTTTTTCTTTTTTTAGTATAAACATATTTATATGTCTAAGTTGAAATATATACTACATTTCTTATAAATTTGAAATGATCTAATTATTTGTCAAAATTGACAGAAAGCAGCAAAGGTTATTGTCTTCAACTAATATGAACATGATAACACGATAAGGACTCGTCTCGAGTTCGTGTTGCCATTGTCTCGTGATCTGACGAATGCAATCTTATAAAAAGGAACACAAAAAAGAAAATACCTAACAACTTGATTAGAGTTATTTAGTTAAGTTATTCAGTAGCAAACTGCGCAGATTGATTCATAGACCAATCGAACTCAGTGATTTTATTACTGAAGGAAAATGCTTCAAACGCATATAACACACGCTATAAAATAAAAATGAGCAAAATGTTTTGATTTTTATCTCGTTATAAATTTTATTTTATTCAAAGTATAACTTTTGTTTTTGATAACATATATTGTCTTGAAAAGTACTTATTTTCTTTAAATATTTTTTTCACAATCTGTCACGATTTCTTTCTTTTTATTTTATTTATCTTTTTCAAAATACCTGAACTTCTTTTTTGACATACGACCATTGTTAATACGTTGAATTTCATGCTCCCAGATAAAAAAATAAAAATAATCTAAAATCATATGAATTTCAAATTTCATATAAATTTAACTTAACCGTAACCAATTTGTCATAACATCAATTCAAATAATTTTAAATGATCCAACCGATTAAAAAGAAGTTCTGTGACCAGTAAAAATTAAAATAAAACAATTTGAAGCATTTCTAGCATTAAAGTTACAGCGCTAAAGTAAAGTTAATGAACTCTTAGTAAATGTTTGATGAATAATTTACGAAAAAAAAGTAAATTTTTATTCATGCATTTCTTTGCTGGTCACTTTTTAAATAAATATTAGTGTACAGCTGAGGAAATGCAGAAACAGAAATAAAACACCTTAAACTTTTGATCTGACGGAATTTTTTTAATGCTAAGTATTCTGATTTATTACTGAAAAAAATAGGGGATACCACTATCTAGGAAATGTGGCTCTGATATTTTAAAAGCAATTACTATATAAAATTCTGCAAATAGCCGTTGAATATAAAGATATTGAACTTTAAACAAATTTCTCACCAATTACTTTATGAAATTCTTCAAGTAGCCATTGAATATAAAGCTATTAAACATCAAACAGGTTTTACGTCAAATAATCTTATAATGCTCATTGTTTATTAATTGAAAAATACTCATGATTTTCTCAAAATGAAGGTATAATTAATGGGGTAACATCTAATTAATAAGAATAATGACAAGATATAACTAATAAGAAGAGTAACTAAGAATAATAAAAAGTGAATAATTCATTAGAATTTTTAATTTCAGTTTATAAATTTTTAAATTAATTCAAAATCAGTGCTTTCAGATATTATTTTAAGAAGTCCCCTAGTTTAAAGCCTATTCATTTTTTCATTTAAATAAGCAATAAATATACTTTTAAACTATGAAAAATTAGTTATTCTTTTTAACTTAATGCAGCTTGTATTAAAAAAAAAGACTTATGAAAATTAATATATATTTTGTTTTAATTGGTTATATTTTTACTTTAAAATAGAGAATAGCATATCTCTGAAAACACCAAAAGGTAAAAAAATGTCAAACAATTTGAAAAAAAAAAATAAATAAATAAATAGCGTTTATAATTTAATTTTAACTTAAATTATTACTCTGTTTTTAAGAAAATTTCTAGTTATAAGAAAATTATTTAAATTGTGTGAATTAACACACTCCAGGCAAAATGTTTCATAATCAATTAATTTATTTCCAAAACAACTTTCCAAAGATACAAGCTGACAAATAACTTAAAAATTCATTCTCTTTCTCACCTTTCACAGTCAACACGGATCTGAAACAAGATCTTATCTGATAAGATAGAAATATACTGAGAAAAATGAAAAGATGAGACTAATAAACGCAAGTAATGAAAACAGGGAACTCAGGGTGTAGTGATTAAGAGAGATTAGAACCTAATAAATGCTTTTCTAAGTTGATTGTTATCAAACAACAATTCTTTATTCTATTGTTCCTCTAGAAAAATAGCAGCTACTGCTTTAACCGAAGTGATTAAGGCTATTTAAAACAGATAAAAAGAAATAATAATAAATAACATCATAAAGAATGCTAAGTAGTGAATGAAATAGCTTGATGCTTCCAAATCGGATTTCGGTAATTTAAACAAATTACAGCTGGTTACAATGCTCTAGAATGTTCAAGCATAAGGGAAACTCGGTAATTTCCGAAATTCACCGATTTGTGAACTGTTATACTTGAAATCAAAATGCGCTTAAAAAAGTGTGTAAAATACCGGATTTTTAATATAAAGGTAAATAAAAAAAAATTGTCACTTCATTTTAATTGCGATGTCGTGCTTTTATTTTATTTTTCTATTATTTATTTATTTATATATTTTTACAGACTTTTAATAACATGGTTATCTGAAATTTTAGCTCCATTTTGACATTTAAGAATTAAAAAAATTTTAAATTCTTCAAATTAAAGTTATTTAAGAATTTTTATTTAATACATTTAAGAATTTATTTTTATGTTAAGAATATTTATATATTTATAACCTAGGTATTTAGGTTTCAATTTGATATTTAAGAATTTAAAAACTGCTAAGTTTTTAAATATCAAATATATATTTTTGAATTTATATTTAAGGTATTTAAGAATTTATTTATGTATTAAAAATATTTATTTATTTATATATTATTTCATAATTTATATTTAGATTCATAAATTATATATTATTTATTTATATAATTAAGAATTTGAAAACAGTATATCAAAAATCTAATTACTATTAGTTTAAAAAAATTTAAAAAAAGAAAAATAAATAATTATTATACAATGACTATTTTATAATAATAATAAGACTATTTAAATATCTCTATTAATAAAACCACTGCTAAAATTTAAAAGATACTAANTACTATTAGCTTAAAAAAATTTAAAAAAAGAAAAATAAATAATTATTATACAATGACTATTTTATAATAATAATAAGACTATTTAAATATCTCTATTAATAAAACCACTGCTAAAATTTAAAAGAATCTAACTTAATAAATATTTAAGATTTTGGATTGTATGTATTACAGAATTTAATACATATTCATTTAATACGTCGTGGGAAAAACTGGTTACTCGCATCTTATAAATATTATAATAAATTGGTTACTTACCATTTTATAATAACTTGGTTATCCTCATATTCTCCCTTGTAATGTTTAGCAATGATAAGTTTTCCAACTGTAAATGCATAATAGTAATTCTATTTTATGAAGATATCAATTTTTTTATCACTAAACTATGAAAATGTGAGTTAACACCTGCAACCACCGAGGTCTTCAATTCAAGAACAAAGAAAAGAAAAAAATATTAATAATTGTACATTAAAAGCTTAATATTCAAGTTGTTTCTTATCCAAATACTGCATTCATTAATAATCATTCTAAATCTATTTTAAAGATAAAATTTGAATGCGCATTAACACCACAAAACTCATCACATTTAGTTTGATAAGAAAAAAAATTAATAGATAGGTACTTTATTTAAGTCGCACTAGAGCTGCATAATGGGCTATTGGCGACGGTCTAAGAAACATCCCTGAGGATGATCCGAAGACGTGCCATCGCAATTCCCGATCCTCTACAGAGAGGGTGGCTCTCCTGCTTTGGTAGCCCGACGACTGCGCGATGTCGAGCACTTTGCGGTAGAACATTTTAACGAGGACCGATACCGCGCACCCTTGAGCCCTATGCAGGCTGATGAAAGTGGTCACCCACCCGCTCACTGACAGTAGCCAGTGATGCTTGACTTCGGTGTTCTACTGGGAACCGTGTCCTTACGATCAGTCTACTGCAAGATTACCTGATTGCAAGTCTCTCAGTAAGGGAACTTATCTTTTAATTAATCTTGTCACTAGAATTGTATCATATTACCTTCTACTCATTTTATCAGCTCATCTACGTTATGTAATGGTAGCTCATTAATTTACATTTTAACATAATAAACTAATGCATTTGACAAAGGTAAATTAAGGAACATATTGCTAAAATATTGCACCATATTGTAAAATATGCATACGCTAGTATACATACGCTATTGTTACATTTTAGTAATAATAAGCTGAATAAGGTAGTTAGCTAGGAGAATGTAAACTGAGTCATATTTATTGATAAGAATCTAAACTGTGATAGTAAATGTTGTTTCCATTTTATCTTATAGTATTGGAATTTTTAAATATTTTTATTATTTTTTATGTAAATAACTTAAATAAAAATAATTTGATCTTTTTTAAATAATCAAAAACACTCAATTTAAACTTTTTAAAGCAATTAAAACTTGAAAAGAATCGGTTCAACATTGAATTACTATGCGGTACAAAGTTTCTGAAATCTTAATAAGTTGTCATACTTCCGTTCAAGGTGAACCATAGTATCATGCAATCAAATTTAAGCTGTGTGATAATATGGTTCAGCTTTGCATTATACTTAGGTTGCAGCAAATTTGAACGATATTATGGTTCTCCAACACACTCAACGTCTCTAACTTTTCACGGAGAAAAAAACTCTGGTAAAGTTACCGCACTGTATGGCAAAAACATTTCTGATAAAAAAAATCATACTGGTTAATAAAACAAAAATATTCGGTATTCATATAGTAACGGTTCATCGGAAATTCTTGTTATTAAAATTATAGTTCAGTAATAATACAAAACTGAAAAGTAAATTTAACCGAATAAATGGTATTTACGCCATGCTCTCTAAGGTATTATAATAAAACTATCAAATTTTTTCACATTTACCAAATTTTATTTCATTTATAAAGCATAATTTCAAAAACACTTCAGAAATGAGTTCCCATAGAGCCACATGGGAACTCATCAGGCAGTTCCAGCAGGGAACTCACCTGGTCTGGTTTTACCAATTTATGGTAGTTTTGACCATATCTTTTTCTTAGTATATAGTACAAGTCTTAAGCAAATATTGCTTTAAGCGAGAGACTGACGGGGGACTGATTCATATTCTAAAACAATATTTTATTTTAAATCTTAAAATCATTTCCAGAACGTTTTGGAAATGAGTTCCCATAGAACCAGATGAGAACTCATCTAGTAGTTCCCAGGTGGAAGCTCATCTGGTCTGATTTCTAAAAATTTCGCTAGTTTTGACCATATCTTTTTCTTAGTGTGTAGTACAAGTTTTAAGCAAATATTGTGTAAAATGAAACACTGGGGGAAAATTCATATAATAAAACAATATTTTATTGTGAATTTTAAAATCATTTCTAAAACGATTCTGAAATGAGTTACCATAGAGCCAGATAGGAACTCACCAGGTAGTTTCCTCATTCAGTAGTTCCAGATGGAACTACTTCTCATCTGGTCTGGTTTCACTAAATTTTGGTAGTTTTCAAAATATCTTTTTCTTATTGAGTCATACAAGTTTTAAGCAAATATTGCGTAAATTGAAACATTTGGGGAAAAATGCTAATTTCTAAAGCTGTATGCGTTTTAATTACTCTTTTTTTTAGCTAATAACTCATAAAAATAAAAGCATTCCTCAAAGAAACTTGTTTATTTATTTATTTTTATTTTGCAAAATCACATACAAATTACAGCTAAATTTAAGTATTAAATATAAATGGTACTTAAAAAACACCTTTTTCTACAAGTACTTGTGTCAACTATTGAGTAGTTTACTTCACTTAATTCAGAAAAGAGGTTTTATTCAGCGTAAAGAAGGGATTAGATGACTAGATGGTTTATCTACCTGATGAATAGATCACCTAGAGCTTGTAATGTCGATTCAGCATTCAACGTACTCCTCAAAAAGAGATGAAACCACCAGAATTCGCTATTGTGCTTGAACTAAGGGTTTCTTTTGTAGACCGAAAAACCCGCATTTCTCGCCTACGGTTCAGTACAATGAAACATCTTTTACTAGTCTGCGTAAGCCTACAAAATAGCAACTGGCACTTTTTCTCAAAATCCTCCCTAGCTCCGATTTCTTAGGCCCTTCACAAAGTGTCTTGTATTCTATTCAAACATCCCAGGAAGGTATCAGATTTCATCAAGAGCCTATTGGTTTTTGATGAAAAGAAAATTTACAAATATCTTCTAGAAAAGAAAATTTAGCCACCCCCTTTTTACAAGAGCCTTTGCTCATGTTTATTTATTTATTTACTGTATTCAAAACGTGAAACTCGGAGTGACTACAAGAAATTTTTTTTTCTCGCTTCTTCTTTTGCTTATTTCGTGGTACTATTTCTATTATACATTATATTTTTTACTGCTGATTTCTGAAATTTTATTTATTTACTATTACCTGACTGTAGAATTCTTTCGATAAAATTGTGTTACTTCAAGGTCAACAATATTTTTATCATTGCTTCGTCCATAAGTTTACATTCGTTCTAACACATAGCATTCACATCACATTTTATTAGTGATTTCTGTCATTTCATACATTTATTGCTTTCTGACTGTCGAATTATTTTGATAAAATTGTGTTACTTCATGGTAAAAACTAGTTTTATCTTTGTTTCGTTCGTAAGTTTACATAACATTTACATCACATAACGCAATCATCACGCTTATAACTGTGTTACTTCAAGACAAACACTGTTTTTTTCTTTCCGTTTTTCAGCTCATAAATTTAATCTCATAGCATTTACTTAATATTCACATAACATTTTATTAGTGATTTCTGACATTTTATATATTATTATTTTTGACTTAAGAATTCTTTTGATAAAACTGTCTCATATTAAGGTACGCTTTATCCCCCCCCCCTTAGTTCATAAGTTTTATTTCATATTAAAAGGCAACGGTAGTATTTTTGACTATTTTCTTCCGATGAAGTTTTAATATTTCCATACAAAGCATACCATAACCAGCCAAAAAACAGGCTAGTTCCATTGTATTGTANCACAAAACTGTACGTAAATTTATGTAGAAAATACGTAATTGAAATTTTTAATCATTCAGTCGCAGTTAAAATTAATTTTCAAATTAAGAGTGCGAATTCAGGCTTTGAGTAAAACGTCTCCCAAAGTTTCTGAAACAAAGCATTGAATCTTGATTATAAAACTGTTTATCAAGCAATTAAACTTACAGTATGAAAATAATTTATTAGTTACCATAAATAAATTACGTATCTAATTTTTATAATCAATATTGTCATCATAGGCTGCAATTCATTCATAATTTATCAGAAATTTTTTTCTCAAACAATAACTAAATATCTAAAATCTTTCCCACTGGTTCAGATGATAATTAATTTTTTTTCTATATTAGTACATATTTCATTACACATAATAACTTCTGTAATTAATACCCTATGCTATTTTTTTATTTCAAGTTTATCAGGGTATTTTCGGTTTCAATTTTCGTTAATTTATCAGAAATTTAATTTCACAAAGGACAGTATAATTTGATATTGAAAATTTTTACATTGGTAACAATAATTCAATTTTTCAAACAATTCTTGCAATCTCATCGAAGAAAAATGAAATAATTCTTGCAACTCTCATGCCAATACATAAAGCAATAATAAAGTAATATTTTTCAACTTTTGAGCGATATTTTTTCAGTTTAATATTTTAAATTTATCTCGGGATTTTCAGATTCTGCTTTTGTTAATTTATTAGAAACTTAATTTCACAAGGGATATTTTAATAAGATATTAAAAAATTTTACATTGGTATCAAACAATAATTCAATTTTTGTTCAAATAATAATTCTTACAACTCTCATGCCAATATGTCAAACAATAGTAAAGTAATTCAACTTATTCCTCAAATTCTGTACTAATATCTTGTGATGTTTTTGATTTTTATTTTCATATTTTGATTGGATATTTTGATTCTACTAATATGTTTTCTTTACATGCAAAATAACAATGTGGATATTTTTAAAAACATCTGACCCCAATCACCTTTTACATTTCATTGAAAACCCTGTTGTAGGACTCAATAGCACAGCAGGGGGTTCTATAAAATGTATGACATTATAGGTAATTTCTATGGAGCCCCTGACGCAGCATTTCCCATACTATGGTTTCAAGTTCTATTGTTGTTGTGCAAGTACCCCCTCATGTCGTTTCGTTCACACGAAACGGTTCTTATCAGATAGGTTGTCGTCTGAGGGGGTGATGTAAAAGGGAGGGGGAGTGAGTTAAACCACAAACTTACCCTAGGGGAGTCGACGCGAATGATTGAAAAATTGCGTCGTAATGAATCCTAATAGGGCAACCTGATGCGATATCCTAGTGATTACGGTAAAGTGATAGCTTAGGTAATCCTGTACAACTCTTAACAAGGCAAGACAGCTTCCACGAGACTCCTACCAATAAAAACCATGCTCCTGTTTTCTGATTCATTGAAAGCCTTTTTCTATAGCCCATTTAGCTTGGATTTTTATTTTTTTTTACTTCATAGACAATTTGCTGTTTATGGTAGTTATAGATTTGCTTAGCTAAAGAAAAGATAAATTGTATATGCTTGTTCAATTTTCATTTCATTGAATCGCGTAATGTAAGATATTTTTGATTTTCCCTGAAGTTTGATGTTTTTCTAATTTATTTTCTGATTTCATTAAGAACCATGGGGATGTTAAAAAATTGCGTAAGCAAGTTAGTTGTAGTTTTGTCTACCGTCTCCTTTCATGCAAAAATAATCAAGATGCAAAATCTTATCCTAACATAATTTTTTTTAATTTTCAAAAGAGTGAATTTTTTTTTCTAATTTTCTTTTTCAGTTTAAAAGAAAAATAAGACAAATGGGATACCGTGCTTCACACAAACAATGCTCATACTCTGTAAAAAATTCCTGTTCAAATTACGGTATAGTGTACTTACAATTTGGGTACATCATCCGCAACATCCATTTTATTGTAAAGTCCCTTTTCACAGTTAAATATTTTACCGTGAATTTTACAGTAATAACTGTAACAGTTTAATCATTTAGTGTGATTTTACGGTAACTATTACTGTTTAAATCACATTATATATCAGCTTTTGTTTGTTCCGTTACATGTTCCGAAAAAAATGGACTTTACAGTAAGCGGTGCCAGCAGCCTAAGTGCCATTCCTTTTCACCGCAATTTGATCCGGAGTTTTTTTGCAGTGTACCCGCGCAACAAACAAATCTCCAACCCTTTACGGACTTACTTTATCTGTTTTACAACTCTGAAGAACTGAATAGCTGAACTTTTAAATGTTCACTTACTGATGACTCATTTTTAGTAAATGTGTGAATGATGAAAAGTATATCAATTTTACATCAAATACACGAATAAAACTATTTTTTGCGAAATGATAAAATTCATATATTTGTTTTTCTTAATCTATGAGTTATTTTTAATTTTCTTTAAAAAGTTTTATAGTTTTATGTCTTTCTAATTTACTCTCTTATTTTATTTAAAGCCATTGAGTTGCTTAAATACTATGCAAGCAAATTTTTTTTGGGGGGAATTCATTTGACATCTCATGCTGCAAAAGCAAAACAAACTAAAAAAAATGTAGTTTCTTATACTTTTATTTTAATTTTAAAGAGATAAAAAGAACATAATATTTTTGCTTATAAACCTACAACTTAGACAACAAAATTCGCAAACTGCTTGGGTGCTTACGATATCTGTATTTAAAATTTTGCAGAACTGAACGGTTAAGTTTATTACGAATGTTTGCATAGATTCATCTGTAGTATATAAAATTGATATATGAAATGGATTTGAATTTTCTTTTAAAAATAAAACAAATTTTAATTTTTCAAAAATAATGCAAATTCTTTAAATTCTAAAAGGAGAAATTCACGAAATACTATCGCTTGAACTTTCAAAAAATCAGATTTTTTAAAAACAGTTGGGAAAACTCAGACTCATAGTCTGTAATAATTTTTTCTAAATACACTGAAAATAATGGACACTCAAATATCACGAAACTTTCTTCGATCTTGACGAAACCGTTTCCCGGTACACGCTACGAACAAAGATTTCGTCAAAGCGACGAAATAAATATCTTCGAGGAAGCGAATTTCGTTAAAATTAAATAAAAATTTCTTCTCCTATTTTTTGAAGGAAAAAAAAAATTAAAAAAAACTACCTCGCAGTGCCAAACAGTGTGTTTTCCTTTGTACTACCCCGCCATAACTATACTTTATAAAGTACAGTTATGACATTGACAAACACAACAATGACAGCTGAAGCTGAAAGGTTGCATGTTGAGCTGGAAATCACTTTATCATGGGCACTATATAGTTGGATCAATGTTGCCCTAACAGCATGAGAAGGATAGACAGAACAGAGAGACAAATTACACTCATATCCAAGGCGGGATTCTAACCCGGTACCTTCCCGTCACGAGGCCAACTCCTTGACAACCATACATTCCAGTCTGTTCTTTAAGTAACTTTATTTTCGATCATTTAGTCTTCATTTTAGTTTAATCAATCTAGTTAACAATCTCCCACAATGCACAACGATTAGGTTTCAAGTTGAGAGAACATTTTCATCCTGTATTTGAGAGTCCTATATTTGTTCTATATCAAAATACAACTCTAAGAATGTGGTATCGTCAAAAGTTAGAATTTTATTTCTGAGAGTGTACCGCATCAATAACATTTTTATAAACTACTCAAATATTACTTTTCGAAAAAATCAATCAAAGAGAATTAGAGTTTACACAAATTATTTTCTTTCAAAAGCGTTATTATTTATTTAATAGCTAAAAGAAGAAAAAAAAAACTTTTATAAACGTTGAAATTCATTGACATTTTATTTTGGAATGATTCTCTTTTATTAACGATGCAAAAAAAATTGAGAATAATGTATCGAACATTTAATTATTAAAGTAAAGATCTCTTAGCTGTGCTTAAAAAAAAAAAAAAAAAAAAAAAAAAAAAAAAAAAAAAAA